>NC_044033.1:111250231-111550231 GCF_901765095.1 Microcaecilia unicolor
ACCTTGCGAAATACTTCAAGGAAAAAATTATACAATTACGGCTCAAAATACCCACCAGCACTACTGAATACGCCACACTCCTAAACTGTCTAGACCCAGAAGACGGAATATACCCAGCAGACAGGATCTGGACCGAATTCGAACCACTGTCAGAGGACCTCATCTCTAAAACGCTCAAAAGATTCGCCAAATCCCATTGCAAACTAGATATCTGCCCAAACAACCTCATGAAATCAGCTCCTCAACAATTCATAATAGACCTAACGAACCACGTGAATTTCATGCTACAAAACGGACTTTTCCCAAAGGAAAAAGGAAAAATTTTACTCACCCCAATACCCAAAGACACAAAGAAAAACGCAAGCGAAATAACAAATTACAGACCAGTAGCATCTATTCCACTAATAACCAAAATAACCGAAGGGATGGTAACAAAACAACTCACAAATTATCTCAACAAGTTCTCAATACTGCATGATGCCCAATCAGGATGCCGGTCAAATCACAGCACAGAAACAGTACTAATCACCCTTATGAACAAATTCAAACAAATGATTGCTACAGGCACCAACATACTCCTCCTACAATTTGACATGTCAAGTGCCTTTGATATGGTTGACCACGGAATTCTATTACACATACTTGAATATTTTGGCATCGGAGGCAACGTCCTATATCCAGGACCTCTTTATCTCGCGTCACCTCCATCTGCTCGCCATAACAGAAACCTGGCTCTGCCCTGATGACTCTGCTTCAGTCGCAGCCCTGTGCCATGGCGGTTATCTATTTTCACATACTCCTCGCCCTGCTGGCCGTGGGGGTGGTGTTGGACTACTTCTCTCTCCCTCCTCCAGATTTCGACCCCCTTCTTCCACCTCAATCTCACTGTTTTTCCTCCTTTGAAGTCCACTCTATCCGCCTTTTCTCTCCTCTGCCTCTTCGAATAGCGGTCATTTATCGTCCCCCTGATAAGTCCCTTTCATCCTTTCTCAGTGACTTTGACGCCTGGCTTGCCTTCTTCCATGATCCTTCCTCCCCCTCTCTCATCCTTGGTGACTTTAATATTCCTGCTAATGATCCTTCCAACTCTTATATTTCCAAGTTACTCGCTTTAACGTCGTCCTTTAATCTCCAACTATGCTCCACCTCCCCCACTCATCAAAATGGTCACTGTCTTGATCTCATCTTCTCCTCCAACTGTTCACCTTCTAGTTTCCTTGCCTCTGATCATCCCTCCTCTGATCACCATCTTATAACTTTCACACTTAAATCTCCTCCCTCCCAGTCCCGTCCTATCCTATCTAATTTATCTAGGAATCTTCACGATATTGACCCTTCATCTCTATCCTCCCATGTTTCAAACCTCCTCTCTACTGTGGCACCATCCACGTCTGTCAACGAGGCTGTTTCTTCTTACAACAATACTCTATCCTCTAGCTTAAACACTCTTGCACCTTTGATGACCCGCCCTGTAAGGCGTACAAAACCCCAACCTTGGCTGACTTCTAATATCCGCTACCTACGTTCCTGTACCCGCTCCGCCGAACGCCTCTGGCGGAAATCTCGGGCCCTTGCTGATTTCTTACACTTTAAGTTCATGCTGACCTCCTTCCAATCTGCTCTTTTACGTGCCAAACAGGATTATTATATCCAACTGACCAACTCTCTTGGCTCTAATCCTCGACTTCTCTTCACCACATTGAATTCTCTCCTCAAGGTGCCCCCTCCCCCAACTCCCCCTTCATTATCTCCTCAGACCCTTGCTGAATTCTTTCACAACAAGGTTCAAAAGATAAACCTTGCTTTCTCTACCTCACCAGCTCTCTCTCCACTAGTCCGTTCCCCTCTCTCTCCTTCCCCTCATTCCCTTTCCTCCTTTCCTGAAGTTACTATTGAGGAAACTACACATCTTCTTTCCTCCTCGAAACTAACTACCTGTTCCTCTGATCCCATTCCCACCCACCTTCTTAATGCCATCTCTCCTACTCTTATTCCTTTTATCTGTCACATTCTCAACCTCTCACTTTCCACTGCGACTGTCCCTGCTGCCTTTAAACATGCTGTGGTCACACCTCTCCTTAAGAAGCCTTCACTCGACCCTACTTGTCCCTCTAATTACCGACCCATCTCCCTCCTTCCTTTTCTCTCCAAATTACTTGAGCGTGCTGTTCACCACCACTGCCTTGATTTTCTCTCCTCACATGCTATTCTTGACCCACTACAATCTGGTTTTCGCCCTCTCCACTCAACCAAAACTGCGCTTACTAAAGTCTCCAATGACCTATTACTGGCTAAATCCAGAGGTCAATATTCCATCCTCATTCTTCTTGATCTTTCCGCTGCGTTTGACACTGTCGATCACAGCATACTTCTTGATACCCTGTCCTCACTTGGATTCCAGGGCTCTGTCCTTTCCTGGTTCTCTTCCTACCTCTCCCTCCGCACCTTTAGTGTTCACTCTGGTGGATCCTCTTCTACCTCTATCCCTCTGCCTGTCGGCGTACCTCAGGGTTCTGTTCTTGGTCCTTTCCTCTTTTCTATTTACACTTTTTCCCTTGGCTCATTAATCTCATCCCATGGCTTTTCCTACCATCTGTATGCTGATGACTCCCAAATCTACCTTTCTACCCCTGATATCTCACCTTGCATCCAAACCAAAGTTTCAGCCTGCTTGTCTGACATCGCTGTCTGGATGTCTCAACGCCACCTGAAATTAAATATGACCAAAACCGAGCTTCTCATTTTCCCCCCCAAACCCACCTCCCCGCTCCCCCTGTTTTCTATTTCTGTTGATGGCTCTCTCATTCTCCCTTTCTCCTCAGCTCGAAACCTTGGGGTCATCTTTGACTCTTCTCTCTCCTTCTCTGCTCATATCCAGCAGATTGCCAAGACCTGTCGTTTCTTTCTTTACAACATCCGTAAAATCTGCCCCTTTCTTTCCGAGCACTCTACCAAAACCCTCATCCACACCCTTGTCACCTCTCGTTTAGACTACTGCAATCTGCTTCTTGCTGGCCTCCCACTTAGTCACCTCTCCCCTCTCCAGTCGGTTCAAAACTCTGCTGCCCGTCTCATCTTCCGCCAGGGTCGCTTTACTCATACTACCCCTCTCCTCAAGACCCTTCACTGGCTCCCTATCCGTTTTCGCATCCTGTTCAAACTTCTTCTACTAACCTATAAATGTATTCACTCTGCTGCTCCCCAGTATCTCTCCACACTCGTCCTTCCCTACACCCCTTCCCGTGCACTCCGCTCCATGGATAAATCCTTCTTATCTGTTCCCTTCTCCACTACTGCCAACTCCAGACTTCGCGCCTTCTGTCTCGCTGCACCCTACACCTGGAATAAACTTCCTGAGCCCCTACGTCTTGCCCCATCCTTGGCCACCTTTAAATCTAGACTGAAAGCCCACCTCTTTAACATTGCTTTTGACTCGTAACCACTTGTAACCACTCGCCTCCACCTACCCTCCTCTCTTCCTTCCCGTCCACATTAATTGATTTGATTTGCTTACTTTATTTATTTTTTGTCTATTAGATTGTAAGCTCTTTGAGCAGGGACTGTCTTTCTTCTATGTTTGTGCAGCGCTGCGTATGCCTTGTAGCGCTATAGAAATGCTAAATAGTAGTAGTAGTAGTAGTAGTAGTAGTAGGTTTAAGGGATTCCTAACCTTGCGCTCATACCAAGTCACATCAAATTCAACAACGTCTACTGCATGGACACCGGAATGTGGAGTACCGCAGGGATCCCCCCCTCTCACCAACTATCTTCAACCTAATGATGATCCCCTTGGCAAAACTACTATCAAATCATAACCTTCACCCTTACATATACGCAGATGATGTAATGATATATATTCCTTTCAAACAAGACATTAATGAAATCTCCAACGAAATCAACCAAAGTCTACACATCATGAATACTTGGGCAGATGCATTCCGACTGAAACTGAATGCAGAAAAAACTCAATGCCTCATACTCACCTCCCCATACAACACAAAAAAATTTACCGCTATCAGCACACCTAAACTACAACTGCCAATCTCTGAAACGTTAAAAATCCTTGGAGTCACTATCGACCGCCACCTAACACTTGAGACTCACGCAAACAACACAACCAAAAAGATGTTCTACTCCATGTGGAAACTGAAAAGAATAAGACCATTCTTTCCAAGATCTATTTCCGCAACCTAGTGCAAACACTCGTACTCAGTCATCTAGACTACTGTAACTCACTATACGCAGGCTGCAAAGAACAAATACTGAGGAAACTTCAAACAGCTCAGAATACAGCAGCCAAAATACGAAAGTGCAAAACCCTTACGTGAGAAACTGCACTGGCTCCCACTCAAGGAACGTATCACCTTTAAAGTATGCACCTTAGTCCACAAAATCATCCACGGTGAAGCCCCTGTATACATGTCTGACTTAATAGACCTGCCACCCAGAAACGCTAAAAAATCATCCCGAACTTTCCTCAATCTCCACTTCCCTAACTGCAAAGGCATAAAATACAAAGTACTGCACGCGTCAACCTTCTCTTATATGAGCACGCAACTCTGGAATACACTACCACGCAACCTAAAAACGATCTACGAACTAACGAACTTCTGCAAACGATTAAAGACTTATCTCTTCGAGAAAATTTACTGCAAGGATCAAAACATATGAAGTCCACACACACTAACAGAAATGCATCAACACACTCTCTTCTGAATTAATCCTACTCGTATCTTCACCACAATTATACTCCACCCACTTATAAAATTGCTAGACCCTAAGGTTGTCGTGCTATTGTTCTATCGCCCTATCCTTCCCCCATTGTAACATTCCACTGTTTATACGCTCTAAATGTTGTTTTGACTTGACTTTGTCTTCCCATAACTCCTCATAATGTAACCCATAATTGTACTGTAACACATTGTATTTCCATCATTCACAATGTATTGTAAGCCACACTGAGCCCGCAAATAGGTGGGAAAATGTGGGATACAAATGCAATTAAATAATAATAATAATTAAAAACTGGTTGAAGGATAGGAAACAGAGAGTGGGACTAAATGGGCAGTATTCACAATGGAGAAGGGTAGTTAGTGGGGTTCCTCAGGGGTCTGTGCTAGGACTGCTGCTTTTTAACATATTTATAAATGATTTAGAGATGGGAGTAACTAGCAAGGTAATTAAATTTGCAGATGACACAAAGTTATTCAAAGTCGTTAACTCACGACAGGATTATGAAAAATTACAGAAGGACCTTACGAGACTGGGAGACTGGGCGGCTAAATGGCAGATGACGTTTAATATGAGCAAGTGCAAGGCGATGCATTTGGGAAAAAAGAACCCGAATTATAGCTACGTCATGCAAGGTTCCACGTTAGTAGTTACGGACCAAGAAAGGGATCTGGGTGTTGTCGATAATACACTGACACCTTCTGCTCAGTGTGCTGCTGCGGCTCGGAAAGCGAATAGAATGTTGGGTATTATTAGGAAAAGTATGGAAAACAGGTGTGAGGATGTTATAATGCTGTTGTATCGCTCCATGGTGCGACCGCACCTTGAGTATTGTGTTCAATTCTGGTCGCCACATCTCAAGAAAGATATAGTAGAATTGGAAAAGGTGCAGCGAAGGGCAACTACAATGATAGTGGGGATGGGACGACTTCCCTATGAAGAAAGACTAAGGAGGCTAGGGCTTTTCAGCTTGGAGAAGAGACGGCTGAGGGGAGACATGATAGAGGTATATAAAATAATGAGTGGAGTGGAACAGGTGGATGTGAAGCGTCTGTTCACGCTTTCCAAAAATACTAGGACTAGGGGGCATGCGATGAAACTACAGTGTAGTAAATTTAAAACAAATCGGAGAAAATTTTTCTTCACCCAATGCATAATTAAACTCTGGAATTCGTTGCCGGAGAACGTGGTGAAGGCGGTTAGCTTAGCAGAGTTTAAAAAGGGGTTAGACGGTTTCCTAAAGGACAAGTCCATAAACCACTACTAAATGGACTTGGGAAAAATCCACAATTCCAGGAATAACATGTATAGAATTTTTTTTGTACGTTTGGGAAGCTCGCCAGGTGCCCTTGGCCTGGATTGGCCGCTGTCGTGGACAGGATGCTGGGCTCAATAGACCTTTGGTCTTTTCCCAGTGTGGCATTAGTTATGTACTTATGTACTTTGTTTCGGCATAAAACACGCCTTCCCCAGGAGTCTCATGATGTGGGTTATATAAAGGTATATGATTGTTCCAAAATAACATGCAACTTTGGATAAAGCAGATCTGAAATAGCTTGTGGGCGCTAGTGGTATCTGTCAGCAAAACGCCAAAAGAAGGAGCCTATTTACCCTACTCACTGGACCCTCTCTTGCTGACATGTAGGGAAAGTGTGTTCTTTCATCTTATACAGAAACAGTATATTCCAACCTCAATGACAGCCTCAGATATTATAGCCAGTTCTATTAGAGCAGCAAGTAGGTCCCTGAAGTAGTGTTCTGGTCTGTGTAGTGCACTGTAGAGAAGGGGACCCGGGCCCATATCCCACTCTACCTGTTACATTTGTTGTGGAAAGTGTGAGCCCTCCAAAACCCTACTGTACCCTCATATAGGTGACACCTGCAGCCATAAGGGCTATTGTAGTGGTGAACAATTAGGTACAATAGGTTTTTGGTGGGTTTTGGAGGGCTTACTATGCAATATAAGGGAGCAATGGTGAGATGTGTACTTAGGAGCTTTTAGATGAAGTCCACTGCAGTGCCCCCTGGGGTGCCCCACTGCTCTGCTGGGATGTCTGTGTGGCCAGTCTACTAAGAATGCTGGCTCCGCCTACATCCCAGTGGCTTGATTTTGTGCATTTTTCACTTTACATTTTTTTTTTTTTTTCAAAAATGGACCAGAAAGATAATCGCACAGAGCACAAAAATATCTAGCAAGTGGCCATTAAAAAAAAAAAAGATAGATGTTTTGCTGTTTCAAAAATTGCTATATTTGATATTCAGATTCTGGTTGTTTTGAGCAAAACGTCCAAAGTCGGACTTAGACGTCATATTGAAAATGCCCCTCTCTATGTACTATATCTTGTCAAGCTTGCTCTCTGTTATAACTTTTTCTTTTTTACTTTTAACTGATGGTTACTGATGAAAGGACATACACAAACCCTAGTTTCTACATGCACTTCATTACCTTAGACTGTATTTAGAATTTATAGCTGTAATCTAAATGAGCAATTTAAATTTTTCTCTCAGGGTGCATAAAGGATTTTTTTTTGTGAAAATAACATTCCTTTGCAGTGTCCTTGTTTTGCCCTTGATGGATATGAATAATTATTGTTCTCTCATTTTTAATACTGTTTAATATTTCCATTTACATGACAAAAGATGGAGTGGTTCAATCAGTATAAAAAGTCTCTTGCCACCTACATGAGATCGCTTGGAGGAGATGAAGGGCTGGACATAACACAGGATATGAAACCCCCCAAAAGCTTGTATATTGAAGTAAGTGTGATTTTACAAAAGCAGCTATTCTACAAAACTTGGGAACCTTACTTTTCTTTAAAATATAAGGAAAGGGAAATGGGACTTGATATACCGCCTTTCTGAGGTTTTTGCAACTACATTCAAAGCGGTTTACATATATTCAAGTACTTATTTTGTACCAGGGGCAATGGAGGGTTAAATGACTTGCCCAGAGTCACAAGGACTGCAGTGGGAATCGAGCTCAGTTCCCCAGGATCAAAGTCCACTGCACTAACCACTAGGCTACTCCTCCACCTAGATGTAGGTTATGCAAATTATGTAAATAAAGGATTATATTTGCTAGTTTTTTTTTTTTTAGTTTATAAATTTTATTTTATATTAGAGATCCTATAAGATATGCTTTGTAAATCAATGAACTTTTCATACTTTAGTTTTATGTTTGTGTTTGTTTATATTGATTTAGGGGCTTATTGCTTTGAAAATGAGCCCCTACATAAGCTATCTTTCGTGAATGTTCTGTTTTCTAATGCTCAGTGTTTAGGGACTACAGTGTTTTATCTGAGTAGAAGAAAAGACCAAAATCAGGAAACAAGCCTGGCAGCTTTGAGTTTGATTTTAGTCTGTTGTTAATGTTCGAACCTATGGTGAATGGTATAAGAGGAGAGTGGAACTTTTGGTAGCATTAAAAAAAACAAATCATTGTTATCTTGCAAAAAAGAAATAGTGCATATTTTTTTGTAACTACATTAAAAATTAACTTTGGTGCTAAGGATATGCATAGATAGCATGTGATAGTTTTAAAAAATTCTAAATGAAGAATGTATGCTACATTGGTAGTAAACTTTATAAATCTGTATTTAGCTAACACAGATGATTTATTGTACTGGCAGTTGGGTAGCCATATTAATTGATCTTATGTGTTTTGTTTTGTTTTTTAATCAATAGCATGTAACTGATATTCTCTGAGGACAAGCAGGCAGTTTGTTCTCACAATTGGGTCGTCGTCCACGGTGGCCCAAGAACCGGCAAAGGAATTTTGCAAACAAAAATAAAGTCTTTCGGAAAAGTTATGTCGCGCGAGCACCATGCATGCACGAACATCTTCCCGCCCACCGCACGAGTGTGTCTCCTTAGTCATTTTTTCTCCATGGTTAGGTGCGGCATTGTTTTTCGCTACTGCTCCATCAGGCCCAGGAACAAGACTTTTCTCGCCTTTTTTCTTTTCTTTTCTTTTCTTTTATAACCTGAATCTAAAATATATATATATATATATATATAAAGACTTAACCTTAGGTTTCTTAATTTTCCCAAATCGCCGTTAATTTCTCCTTTGGAGATGGTTAAAAAATATTTGGTGGACATCCTGGGAATGGACAAGGACTCACTCCCTCCCATCACACGGGCTTATTACATCGGGAGTACTGGAGTGGTGGTGGGAAACCCCCCCTGTAATAGGGGAGGGAATGAATATTACCTCATTCCTAGAAAGCTCATTAAAAATAGTTACTCAGAGGTTAACTCTGCTTGCCACTTTCGCTTTGGAGCCTGATAGGAATGCCGTACTATGGCTTTCGTTGAGACACTTAGAAAATCTGTTTTTGGGCTCAAAGGTCCGTATCTTTCCCACGGCCTACACAGATGAGATGAAGGGCCTTTTTGGAACTTCGCCCCAGGGTGGTGGCATTGGGAGCAAATTTTGTTTTGCGATTTCCTTGTTTTTGTAATGTGATGCTTGAGGGTAAACATTTTCAGTTTGTAGATCCAAAACAGTTGAAAGAGTTTATTGATGCAAGAGTTGATGTGAATATAGTAAACCTTCCCTAATTTAGCAGGCTGGGGTCTGAACCAGAGGAAGCATCTATTGATTATTAATTTTTGTATTTTTTTTCTTTTTTAATTTCCTTAATCTTGGAATCAAATTTCTTTAACTTGTGGACAAATGGGCTGTAAAGATATATGCTTATCATTTTTGTTTCCTAATGTTAAATAATGCCGATTGCATATTCACTTTATCTGGTGATATATTGGAAAATTTAAATAAATAAATTATATATATGCTATAATAAAACTCACCCTCAACGTTCTGAAGACAACGTTCTGAAGTCACTCAGTCACTCCCTGAAGGGTTCATGGATTCATGGTAGTGAAGCCACAACACTGACCATGTCTCTCTGCCCCGCCCTCGCATGACGGACCAATCGGAAAAAACACCCTCAACATTCTGAAACACAAAGGACCATCACAACACCGTTACCAGGCAACACTAGGCAACGTAAGACGGACCAATCAGAGGAAACTACGTAACAATAAGGGAGCAGCATTCCCCAGCAGAATGGCTCATTATCTGTGCAGCACGGAGAGCACAGAACCACCGCTGGAACGAGAGAAGAATAGTCCTGCTGTGGGTATGTGCAAAAATAGACCAGGGGGGATTTTTAAATGTCTAATGCCAGTACTGAAGAGTGCCAGAGGGCCTATAGCACAGAATATATTTGGGATCGCTTGACATGGAGTCAGAGGAGCCGGAAAACAACGTGCCCGTCACCATCTGGGACGTGGGCGAACAGGACAAGCTGCGGCCCAGCTGGAAGGATTACCCGCGACCCAGCCAGCAGCAAACAGCGACCAAGGACAGCACAGCACATCCCCCAACCCCCAAGCAAAAAACAAAACAAAAAAAAAAGACACACATCAACAACCTGCATACACACCGCACCCTCACACACTCACACACACACACACACACACACACACACACAATAACTCTGTGACACATACACACACACACACAAAAAAAGCCACATGCTAGCGCCCGTTTTAATGATTTCGGAAACGGGCCTTTTTTTACTAGTGTGTGTGTATATATATATATATATATATATATATATATATATAGTTTCCCGTAGATTCCTTATTTTTTGTCCATTTTAAAGTTTCCTTGTTTTTTGACTTGGCCAGCCTTTGGGCCACGTGGTCTGGTTCTTCCCTTTTTGTGCCCTTTCCATTTTGGCACAATCGCGTCATTTGATTTCACTGAGGCCATGTTTTCTTCCATGTAATCGAAGACACCCAGCGGCTTCAAACGTTGTACTCGGTGCAACCGGACCATCTCAGGTACCGATACCCACACTTGGTGTGTTCAGTGCCTTGGGCCCGACCATAGCCCAGCCGCTTGTAGTCTGTGTCTTCGTAAGAAGAAACAGACCCAAGTGTCTCAAGAAGCCCAACGAGAAAAGCTTTTTGGGGCTCAGTCCGGACCATCGACATCGGTACCGAAGTCAGCGGCAACATCGACAGGAGCATCGACGTCGGGGAGGAAGGTAATGGCTGCTGAGAGACCAACTCGCGCTGGGAGGCGTCAAGTGGGTCTCCACCTGTCTCGAGGCCTCCTATGCAGGCCCCCTGGGACCGACCTTTGTCGGACCCGGCCCCGAGGAGACATGAGGATTCCATGTCTTCCTGTTCGGTACCGAGGAGTCTCGATGACGGACGTTAAGCGAAGGCTAAGAAGCATCGTCATCGTTCTCCTTCGACGCACGCTACCGGGAGCTCTGGGGCGTCGAGAGATTCGTCACGTGAGAAGCGTTGGCACCGAGAGGATCGCTCCCCCTCGATAACAGGAGGTTTCCAATGCGTCGTTCTCCCAGCAGTCCGGTACCTGCTCCTGAGCCTCCACGGATTCTGACGCCGCCTGTTCCACCGACCCCGCAGCCTTCTCCGATGGCAGCTCTCGACGAGCGCATCTGGTCTTTGTTTCCAGAACTTCTGGAAGACTTACTGCGCCAATCAGCTTCGATGTCGGGGGTGCTTGCGCCCTCGGTGCCATCTGCTGTAGCGGTGCCTGGCCCTGTGGTGAGGTCTCCGACTGTGGTGCTGCCTGCGGCATCTGTGTCAGCTGCCACCCAGGTCGACTCCCCTTCGACGTCGGTGGAGGGAGCTTCACCGCAGTCGGATCGGACATGCTGGAAGTCCTGGATTATTCTTCTCCACCTAAACAAGCTGTGACAGTCCCTCTCCATAAGGTACTGAAGGAAGTCCTTATGAGAAACTGGTCCGCCCCTGTCTGGCCCGGAGGTTCCCAAAAAAGCAGAGTCCCAATACCAGATCCACGGTGAACCTGGGTTGATGAGATCCTAGTTACCCCACAATTCCATGGTGGTGGATTCCGCTCTCAAGAGAGCTAGGAGTACTAGAGACTATGCTTCGGCGCCCCCAGGCAGAGAAGCTAGGACTTGACTCTTGTCGGAGAAAGATGTATCAGGCCGCTATGCTCGCTGCCAAGATCCAGTCATACCAGCTCTTCACGAGCGTACACTTGTGGAATTTGATAAGTCAACTGCCCAGCTTGGTTGATGCACTCCCTGCGGAGTTGGCCAAGCCTTTTCACCAGGTGGTCAGGCAACAGAAGGCATGTCGCAAGTTCCTGGCCAGGGGTACATACGACACTTTTGACATGGCATCCAGGATCGCTGCCCAAGGTATAGTGATGTGCAGAGTCAGACTCTCATGGCTGCGTGTCTCTGACCTGGATCATTCGGTCCAGCAGCAGATGGCAGATGTTCCTTGCCGGGGGGACAATCTTTTTGGAGAAAAAGTAGAAGATCTTGTTAATCAGATTAAAAAGCATAATGATGCTATGGATTCTCTCTCCCACCGGGCGCCTTCTGCTACAGCCTCCTCATCTAGGAGGTTTTTTGGAGGGAAGAGAAGTGTTCCCTATTCCTACTTCTCGGCAGTCTGCCCAGGCTCAGCCCCAGCGTGCTCGTTCTCATCAACAGCGTGCATCTAAGGCCCATTCTGCTCCCCAGCAAAAGCAAGGGGCGGGCTTTTGACTGGCTCCAGTTCAGCATAGCCTCAGTAAAAGTGTCTGTACCGGATGACTTGCCGGTAGGGTGGAGGTTGATACTTTTTCACCAAAGGTGGCCTTTCATAACCTTCGACCGGTGGGTTCTTCAAATAGTCCAGTTAGGATATACCCTCAATCTGGAATCCAAACCTCCAAATTGCCCACCAGGAGCTCATTCTTACAGCTCCCAGCACAGGCAGGTACTTGCAGAGGAACTCTCCGCCCTTCTAAAGGCCAATGCGGTCAAACCCGTTCCACCAGGGGTGAAGGGCTGGGATTCTATTCCAGGTATTTTCTTGTGCAAAAGAAAATGAGGGGGGGATGCGTCCCATCCTAGACCTAAGGGCCCTGAACAAATTTCTAGTCCGAGAGAAGTTCAGGATGGTTTCCCTGGGCACCCTTCCCATGATTCAGGAAAACGATTGGCTATGCTCTCTGGACTTAAAGGATGCTTACACCCATATCTCGATACTCCCAGCTCACAGGAAGTATCTTCGGTTTCGGCTAGGAACACAGCACTTTCAGTACTGTGTGCTGCCCTTTGGTCTGGCGTCTGCACCCAGGGTGTTCACAAAGTGCCTGGCTGTAGTTGCAGCGTCGCTACGCAGACTGGGAGTGCATGTCTTCCCTTATCTCGACGATTGACTGGTGAAGAGCACGTTGGAAGTGCGTGCTCTACAGTCCATGCGAATGACTATTCAGGTGCTAGAGCTACTGGGGTTCGTGATCAATTATACCAAGTCCCATCTCACCCCAGTTCAAAAATTGGAGTTCATTGGAGCACTGTTGGACACAAAGACAGCTCGAGCTTTTCTCCCCGAAATGAGGGCAGATAATCTTCGGTCCCTAGTGTCTATGGTTCGAGCGTCTCAACAGGTTACGGCTCAGCAGATGTTGAGACTTCTGGGGCACATGTCCTCCACGGTTCATGTGACTCCCATGGCACGTCTCCGCATGAGATCAGCTCAATGGACCCTAGCTTCCCAGTGGTATCAAGCTGCGGGAAGTCTGGAAGATGTGATCCAACTGTCCACCGACTTTCGGAATTCCTTGCAGTGGTGGACAATTCGATCAAATTTGACTTTGGGATGTCCATTCCAAATCCCTCAGCCGCAAAAAGTGCTGACAACGGATGCATCCCTCCTGGGGTGGGGAGCTCATATAGATGGACTTCACACTCAAGGAGCTTGGTCCTTTAAGGAAAAAGGTCTTCAGATCAACCTGCTGGAATTACGAGCGATCTGGAACGCTCTAAAGGCTTTCAGAGACCGGCTGTCAAACCAAATCATATTGATTCAGACAGACAATCAGGTTGCCATGTATTGCAACAACAAGCAGGGGGGCACCGGATCTCGCCCCCTGTGTCAGGAAGCCGTCCAGATGTGGCTTTGGGCTCGCCGTCATGGCATGTTTCTTCAAGCCACTTATCTGGCAGGCGTAAACAACAGTCTGGCCGACAGATTGAGCAGGATAATGCAACCTCACGAGTGGTCACTGAACATGGGCGTAGTCCGCGAGATCTTCCGAGCATGGGGCACTCCCTTGGTAGATCTTTTTGCCACTCAGATCAATCACAAGGTCCCTCAGTTCTGTTCCAGGCTTCAGGCCTACGACAAACTAGTGTCAGATGCCTTTCTCCTACATTGGGGAACAGTCCTTCTGTATGCGTATCCTCCCATACCTCTAGTAGGGAAGACTTTGCTGAAACTCAGGCAAGACGGCGGAACCATGATCCTGATTGCACCCTTCTGGCTGCTTCAGATTTGGTTCCCTGTTCTTCTGGAGTTGTCCTCCGAGGAACCGTGGAGATTGGAATGTTTTCCAACCCTCATCACTCAGAACAAGGGGTCGCTTCTACTTCCCAACCTCCAGTCTCTGGCTCTCATAGCCTGGATGTTGAGGGCTTAGAATTCGCCTCCTTTGGTCTTTCAGAGGGTGTCTCTCGAGTCTTGCTTGCTTCCAGGAAAGATTCCACCAAGAGATGTTACTCTTTCAAATGGAGGAGGTTTGCCGTCTAGTGTAACAGCAAGGCCCTAGATCCTCTTTCTTGTCCTACACAGACCCTGCTTGAATACCTTCTACACTTATCAGAGTCTGGTCTTAAGACCAACTCCGTAAGAGTTCATCTTAGTGCGATTAGTGCTTATCATCGCCGTGTAGAGGGTAAGCATATCTCTGGACAGCCTTTAGTTGTTCGATTCATGAGAGATTTGCTTTTGTCAAAGCCCCCTGTCAAACCTCCACCAGTGTCATGGGATCTCAATGTCGGTCTCACTCAGCTGATGAAGGCTCCTTTTGAGCCACTGAATTCCTGCCATCTGAAGTACTTAATCTGGAAGGTCGTTTTCTTGGTGGCTGTTACTTCAGCTCATAGGGACAGTGAGCTTCAGGCCTTGGTAGTGCATGCACCTTATATCAAGTTCCATCACAACAGAGTAGTCCTCCGCACACACCCTAAGTTCCTGCCGAAGGTGGTGTCTGAGTTCCATCTGAACCAGTCAATTGTCTTGCCAACATTCTTTCCCCGTCCTCATAACCCGCCCTGGCGAAAGCAGTTTGCATACCTTGGATTGCAAGAGAGCATTGGCCTTTTACGTGGAGCGGGCAAAGCCCTTCAGACAGTCTGCCCAGTTGTTTTGTTTCTTTCAACCCCCAACAGGAGGGGAGTCGCCATTGGAAAACGCACAATCTCCAATTGCCTAGCAGATTGCATTTCCTTCACTTATGCCCAGGCTGGGCTGACTCTAGAGGGCCATGTCACGGCTCATAATGTTAGAGCCATGGCTGCGTCAGTGGCTCACTTGAAGTCAGCCTCCATTGAAGAGATTTGCAAGGCTGCAACGTGGTCATCAGTCCACACATTCACATCTCATTACTGCCTCCAGCAGGATACCCGGCGTGACAGTTGGTTTGGGCAGGTGGTGCTGCAGAATCTGTTCGAGGTTTAGAATCCAACTCCACCCCACTTGGCCCATTTTGATTCTGTTCCAGGCTGCACTCTCAGTTAGTTGATTTTGGTTTTTAGGTCAATCTATGTTATGTCCTCGCTGTTGCGAGGCCCAATTGACCAATGTTCATTGTTTTGGGTGAGCCTGGATGCTAGGGATACCCCAGTTGTGAGAACAAGCAGCCTGCTTGTCCTCGGAGAAAGCGAAGATACTTACCTGTACCAGGTATTCTCCGAGGACAGCAGGCTGATTGTTATCACACACCCGCCCTCCTCCCCTTTGGACTTGTTATTGTTGTTTCTTGTTTATATGCTTTTTGATTAAACTAAGGAGACACGCTCGTGCAGCGGGCAGGAAGACGTATGCGCAGTGCGTGCTGCTCGTGCGACGGAACTTTCCCGAAAGACTTTTTTTGCTTGTAAAATTCCTTTGCCGGTTCCTGGGCTGCTGTGGACGACAACCCAATTGTGAGAGCAATCAGCCTGCTGTCCTCGGAGAATACCTGCTACAGGTAAGTATCTTCGCTCTTCCTTAGTGTCTCACAGATCAGTCCAAAACTTGTAGGTTGTGTCCATCACCTAGCAGATAGAGATTGGAAAAATAAAATAGTTCTTCATGATTCACCCCTGAAGTGTACTACTAATAATAATCATTTCTATAGCAGCACTGTACATGTTATATGCAGGTACTTTCTCTGTCCCTAGAGGGCTTAGAGTCTAAGTTTTTGTACCTGGGGCAATGGAGGGTTAAGTGACTCACAAGGAGCTGCAGTGAGAATCAAACCCAGGTTGCCAGGCTCAAAGCCCACTGCACTAACATTAGGCTGCTCCTAATGGTTAGTGCAGCCATAGAATACTCAGTATTTCTCTTTTTCAAGCAAATAGATGACAGATTCACTATGTAACTTCTGAACTGGTTGAATACCCAGGCTTCAGTTGAGCTATATGTGCCTTTGTGGGCTTACTTTCCTCACTTGTGGTCAACTGGGGGGGGGGGGGTGCCTTCCTAGGTTTGTTGGTTTAATAACTGCACTTTAGTTGCATTTTGGGGGTGCCTTGCTTGGGTTAAGCTCCTTAAGGGAAGAATTTGGGAGCTGGGGTATATCTCCCCAAGTTCCCTACTTCTCCTCACCCCCGATACTACTTGCAGAAAACAGCCTACAAGTGGTGAGACTGTTATAATTTTTATTCCCTTTCTTTTGAGATATATATTACACAGGGCAGTAGTTCAAAACCTGGTCCCGTAGGCACCCCAGCCTGTCAGGTTTTCAGGATATCCACAATAAATATTCATGAGATAGATTTACATGCAGTGGAGGCAGTGCATGCAAATCTGATGAACATTCATTGTGGGTATCCTGAAAACCTGACTGGCTGGAATGCCTCCAGGACCAGGTTTGGGAACCACTGACATAGGATATATGGATTTTAATTAATTTGTCACTGCTGCTGTCTATGCCTCAAATTATTTCCGTGCACATGAGTTAATTGCTTGAGTGCTGCAGGGGACACCCTATCTCTCAATTATCAACAGACCAAGTTCCAGGAGAGAAACAGGCTACACCAGCTTCTCAAGCAGCTGATATTTTCTCTGATGCCTGCTACTTCTATTTTCTATTTATGTCAAAGACTACACTGTTCTACACAGTGGCTGTCGCTCAGCTTCTTTGCTTTCTCTACTCATACTAGAGAGTTTCTCATTATTTCACAGTGGTGCTGTTCTCTTTCTCACCAGAATCTTGTGTGAGACTCCGCCATTTTATGTTTCATTGGTGACTCTTTTTTTTTTTCTGGGTTTGGTCAGAGCATACATGCCTTAAGGATTTATATTATTTTCCACTGTTGACTATCTTGGGTAGTCTTTCAGCACCTGCTTCTAGAAGTTGCCTTTCAAACTTCTGTGTTTTTCTTCTATTTTCATAAATTCTAAAGAGAAACATGATTCAAACTCTACTTCTTTGATTCTGTGTCTTACTAAAGTCCATTGTCTTTTGCTGAGTCGCTTCTGGGTGTTTATTATTCCATACTTATTTGCTGCCCTCATCTTTGTCTACAGGAAGTACTCTTGTATTGTTTGGGGGTCAGTCTTGCATTTCGCATTTCCTTGTCAGTTTGTATGCTCTCCCAAGTTCTATTGTCTTTGTGAGTCACATATCTAGACTTGCAATCCTTGCAGCCTGTTAGTTTTTTTCCTGTCAGCATCAACAGTATTGACAGAGTTCCTTTTTTCTTTTCAACTGGAGTTCTTTTGCATTAGCTGTATTTTGCTTTCTCTGCTTTGTCCTCAGCAGGGCTCGATTTTGGTCATCAGCAGCTGAATGCTTTCTTGTACTTTCAGCAGCATTCCTTTATCATTATTAGAAGTTTTCTTGTTTACAACATGATGTGTCTCAGTTGATTGCATTGTGCTGCAGTTGTGGTCACTAAGGTTCCTTTTGAAATTGTTCTAATGCTTTATATTTAATCCCTGCTTGAGTCTTGTTTCCTTGGAGCTTCTGCTGTTGTTGTTTCTATTTTAACTCTCCTCTGTGTATATCCACATAGAAGTAACTCTACAGAGTTAAATTTAAAGTGTTCTCGCAGATTTATCTATGCTTACTTTCACAGATTCAGACATTTTTCTATTTAGCCTCTTGAATTCAGCTGGACATCTTCTTTTAGAACCACCTGTGTTTGCTTTCATAGGATTCCTTGCACTTAATATTTCCTGCTCAGCTGTGCTTCCATCCACCTGTAATTATCCTCACAGGATCAATGAGGTTTGCCTCACAGATGCAACTGTGCCTGTTCTTTTAGAGTCAACTGAGATTTCCTCACACAGTGAGTTTAGATTAACCTTGCCAGTACCAAGTTATTCCCTCTCAGGTTTAGCCTGGCTCCGACTCGCAAAATCATACACTTTCCCTCAGAGGTGTAGGTGAGGTGCAAGGGGAGTGGCCACTTCCCCCCAACAGATTTTGTATAAATGGTGCCTATGCAGATCAGCTACACACTGACACCTATTTTACAAAAGGTCTGCTCTCCCTGACATCAAAACCTGGCTATGCTTCTTCTTACCCTCTCAGAATCACCTGCACTTAACTTTACAGTATTAGCTTAATCTTGCAGAATAAGCTGCACCTATCCTCTCACAGTTGCCTAGGAATTTTGGTTATGTTCAATTTCCCAGCATCAGTGGGTTTTGTCCTTATTGAATTAGAAACATGAAGGCAGATAAAGGCCAAATGGTCCATGCAGTCTGCCCATCCTCTGTAACCCCTAACTCTTCCTTTTCCTAAGCGATCCCACGTGTTTATCCCATGCCTTTTTAAATTCTGACGCAGTCCTTGACTCCACAACCTCCACTAGGAGGCCATTCCACGCTTCCACCACCCTTTTCATGAAATAATACTTTCTTAGATTACTCCTAAGCCTATTCACTCTTAACTTCATCATATGGCCCCTCATTCCAGAGTTTTCATTCTGTTGAAAAAGGCTCACTTCCTATGCATTAATGCCCTTGAGATAGTTAAACATCTCTATCATATCTCCTCTCTTCCAGTGTATACATGTTGAGGTTCATAAGACTGTCCCTTTATTTTTTGTGTTCCAGACCACTTACTAATTTTGTAGGCACCCTCTGGACTGACTCCTTCCTGTTTTATATCTTTTCATAGGTGCGGTCTCCAGAACTGTGCACATTACTCCAAATGGGGCCTCACAAGAGACTTATACAATGGCACTATCACCTCCTTTTTCCTGCTGGTCATCTCTCTTTTTATCACCCAAGCACCCTTCTGGCTTTGACCATCGTTTTCTACCTGTTTGGAAGCTTTAAGGCCATCAGACACAATCGCCCCCAAGTCCCCCTCTTCCTTCGTACACTGAAGCACTTCACCCCCTGTACTGTACCATTCCCTCGGATTCTTGCGACCCAAGTGCATGATCCTGCATTTTTTTAGCATTAAATCTTAGTTGCCAAATATCGGTCCATTCAGGGATGGTGATCCCTTGGACTGCAGCAGACAAGTCCTCTGGGATGGCACAGGGCACAAAGCAGAGGCGAGCCAGATGCTGAATCCAGACAATACATTGCAGACCAAGAACTGGATCCAGCCACGAAAAAGAGCAACACAAGACAAGGCACAAGACACGGCAAACAAGCAGTGTAAACTAAAGACAAGGTAGGAACAGAGCCTGGCTGTAGCAGGAACCAGGAACGGAGCTTGACTATAGCAGGAACAAAAGGCAAAACACTCATACGAACCGCAAGGCTGAACTGGAACCCACACATAAGAGTCCAAGCGCCCGGGCTGCAAGGCTGAACTGGAACCCAAACAAACAGGAAGAAAGGGAGAAGGAACAAAACGAGATTTGCTAAGAAAATACTAACCAGGCAGCGCACATTGCGCCAAACACAGACTCAACAAAAGGTCAAAAGACCCTACACACAGGTACTAACATTAACAGAAGGATAAAAGGCAAACCCACACAAAGACACAATACACATTGTGCCCAGCACACAGTTAAACAAAAACAAACAGCACATGCACAAACTCAAACAACCATACAGAGAGATATCTCAGGGCTGTCCTACAAAGGGCAGATGTGGTCCTTTTGCGCAAGAGTGGTAGTAAGGAGGAGGTCAGGAATTACAGATCTGTTAGTCTGGCCTCGGTGGTGAGTAAGCTAATGGAAAAGTTTCTAAAGCAGAGGATTGTGAGGTTTCTAGAATCAAAAGGACTGCAAGACCCAAAACAGAGTGGTTTCACTAGAGGCAGGCCTTGTCAGACAAATCTGATTGATTTCTTTGACTGAGTGACCATAAAGTTGGATATAGGAGGGTTGCTAGATGTGGTGTACTTGGATTTTAGCAAAGCCTTTGGTACTGTTCTGCACAGGTGACTGATAAACTGAGTGCCCTCGGTATGGGACCAAAAGTGAATGACTGGGTTAAAAACTGGTTAAGTGGAAGGAGACAAAGGGTAGTGGTTAATGGAGTTTTCTCCGAGGAAAAGGGTGTTATTAGTGGTGTATCGCAGGGATTGGTCCTTGGGCCGACTCTTTAACATCTTTGTGAGTGATACTGTGGAAGGATTGTCTGGCAAGGTTTGTCTCTTTGTGGACAATACCAAACTTTGTAATAGGGTAGACACCCTGGAGGGCGTGGTTAGAATATTGAGGGATCTGGCGAAGCTTGAAGAATGGTCCAGCAATTGGCAACTCAGATTTAATGCTAATAAATGCAGAGTCATACAGTTAGGTTGCAAAACTCCAATGGAAAGGTATAGTATAGGGAGTGCGAAGAAGAGCAAGACTTGGGGGTGATTGTGTCTGATGATCTCAAGGTGGCCAAACAGATAGAAAAGGCAACTGTCAAAGCCAGAAGGATGCTCGGATGCATAGGGAGAGGAATGGCCAGCAGGAAAAAAAAGCGGTGATAGTGCCCTTGTATAAGTCTGTGGTGAGGCCCCATTTACAATACTGTGCAATTCTGGAGATCGCACTTACAAAAAGATATAAACAGGATAAAGTTTGTCCAGAGGGCGGCTACAAAATTGGTCAGTGTTCTCTTTCATAAAGCATATGGGGACAGACTTAAGGCTGGAAAAAAGGCGGGCGTGAGGGGATATGATAGAGACATTTAAATACTTCTTTGGCATTAATGTAGAGGATGTGAGCCTCTTTCAAATGAAAGAAAACTCTGGAATGAGAGGGCATAGGATGAAGTTAAGTGGTTATAGGCTTAGGGCTAAGGCAGTAAATGCTTTTTCACAAAAAGGGTGGTGGACGCATAGAATCACCTTCTGGTGGAGGTGGTGGAGGCAAGGACTGTGTCTGAATTTAAGAAAGTGTGGAACATGCATGTAGGATCTCTTCGGGAAAGGAGGAGATAGTGGTTGCTGTGGATAAGCAGACTGATTGAGACATTTGGCTCTTATCTGCTGTCATGTTTCTGTTTCTAACTTTTCCAGCTAAAATGTGAAGTGTTTATATTGTATTTAATTTTAGTACTATATTTCCTGTGAATCACTGTGGCCCAATGTAGGTACAGCAATCCACAAATGTAAATATGAAATACATGTAGTTAATTTATAATGCTGAAACTTCTGGGTAAGAGGTGAACTTAAGTTTGATTAGAACAACTAACCACTGAAGTTTGAATTTAAGTCAGGAACTCTGGTTTGAGATCCCAAAGTATCATGTGACCTGTTCAGCTGAGGTCACATGATACTTTTCTATGTAATAAATATAACTGAACTGGCATCATTTTAAACCAGAGATCCTCTGACATTTAACTCCTGAGGTTAGAGGTATAAATTAAACTTAACTTCATTTGTAACTCTTAAGTTAAAAATTCAGCATCATGTTTTTTCATAGGTAGTAGCAGTGATGATTTTCTTCCAGGTAACTAAGCTGAAACCTATTTTGAACTTGCCTCCTTTCACCCATAGCAGCCGGAATGAGGCTACGTCTGGTTCTAACCTGATACTTTATTTTATTTTGTTAGAAAATTCTTGCTGTTTGTGTGTTATGTTTACCATGCTCATTTGGATATTAGCATACTATTTTAGTGCACTTATTGTGATCAGGGAATAATGAATTTATGTACTGATACTGGATATTCCAAACACAAGTTATTTTGGCACACCTAAACAGTGCATCAAAGCAGTGATAAAAGGTATCCTTTTGCTAGCAGACTGTGTAGAGGTTATCACTAATCCTGAATGATCTTTTCAACCTATTATTCATATAGTAGTTCACTGAAGTTTGAAAATCAGGGAGAATTCTCATCCTTCCTACACTAATAGCATCTGCAGTCCTGATGTGTTTGCATTCTTAGACCTCACATTGCATCATTGTTACTCTCAGAAAGAAAGCCAGGGGAAGTAGCATTCTGAGTAAACTGCTGGCATTAGAGACAAAACTAAGTGCTCCAGACCTAACATCCTTAGAGAAAAACACTGCACCACAAAGAATGCCCAAACCCACATCTTAGAAAAACACCAGAGTCTTTAAGACTATTTCCAGAACATTGGATATGTATTAATAAATCCTTACGCCTAGTAAAATCTTTAGATAAGTCTAGTCTATGGAGATGTAATACTTTCACAGTTTTAAACAATAGTGACAGAGCAATCTGTATTCTCTACCATAATACCAATTTTCTTTATTAGACAGCTGTGCAAATAATGCCATTCTGTACTGAGTATTTCGACACACTAGAGGCCGACTGATTTTGGTTTCGGTTACGACCCAAAATCCTTTCTGCCTGGTTTCAGTTTCGACTGAAAGGCCATTTTAATTTTTGGCCATGTTTTGGACAAAAATGATCATGTGTTTTTGGTGGAAGCCGAAAATTTATGCTTTGTTCCAATGTCTCCCTCCCTCCCTCCCCCCCCCCCCCTTCCTGAGCAAGAGTTGCCTCTGCTCTCTCCCGAACCCCCCCCCCCCCCCCCCCGTCGTGTGCCTCCCCTCTTCCACCTGTAGGACCCCTTGGCCTTACAATCCCTGGTGGGCTAGGGATTTGGTTGGAATAGGAGTGGTGCCCAGTTACTCCTGCCCATTCAGGCTTTGCTCTCAAAATGGCTACCGCAGCTGGGGCATCACTCCTACCCTGACTACACCAGTAGACCACTAGGGATTGTAAGGTAGTCCTAGGGGGGAGGGGGATACTCTTTGTATGGGGATTTTTGTTTTTTGGTACTGCAGTTATCTATTCCACAGTAGTTTTTATATTTATTTATTTATTTATTTATTTATTTATTTGTTACATTTGTATCCCACATTTTCCCACCTATTTGCAGGCTCAATGTGGCTTACATAATACCGTAAAGGCGATCGGCAAGTCCGGTATGGAAACAAATACAATTTGATATTAGGGTCGGGTAAGGTTAGTATATTCAGGTACTTAGGGATCGAAGATAGGAAGGAATATATAATGTCCAATACAATCTAAGGTTTTGCTGTGTTGCAGAGTTGAGGCATCTAGGTTAGGTCGGTGGGGAATACTTTTCTGAATAAGTAGGTCTTTAATGATCTCCTGAAGTTTAGATGGTCGTAGATTGATTTCACAGTCTTTGGCAGTGCATTCCACAATTGTGTGCCTATGTAGGAGAAGTTGGATGCATAGGTTAATTTGTATCTGAGTCCTTTGCAGCTTGGGTAATGGAGATTCAAGTAGGTACGTGATGCTCTGGTTCTGTTTCTGGTTGGGAGATCAATCAGGTCAACCATATATCCTGGGACTTCACCATAGATAATCTTGTGGACCAAGGTGCAGATTTTGAAGGTGATACGTTCCTTGATTGGGAGCCAGTGCAGTTTTTCTCAAAGGGGTTTGGCACTTTCAAAACGTGTTTTACCGAATATCAGCCTGGCTGCTATGTTTTGGGCGGTCTGGAGTTTCTTTATGAGTTGTTCTTTACATCCCGCATATATTCCATTGTAGTAATCTGCGTTGTCATTACCAGGTATCAGGTTGCGGAAAATTTCCCTCGGGGGAAAAAAGGTTTTATACATTTAAGTTTCCACATTGAATGAAACATTTTCTTTATAGTGTACTTTGCTCTGAAGTGTAAGGTTGCGATCAATTGTAACGCCTAGTATTTTGAGGCTATCTGAGATAGGGAGGGTGTGATCTGGGGTGTTTAAGGTTGTGGGTTTATAATTATTGTGTTGGGATGAGAGGACGAGGCAGTGTGTTTTTTCAGTGTTTAGTTTCAATTGAAATGAATTTGCCCATGATATCCAAACCGCGCTTGATTTCATCGGTGATTTCTGTTAGATCGTGTTTGAAAGGGATGTAAATTGTGACATCATCTGCATATATGAACGGGTGAAGGTTTTGGTTGGATAGGGATTTGGCCAGGGGGATCATCATTATATTGAAAGAGTATTGGTGAGAGTGGTGATCCTTGAGGTACTCCGCAATCTACATTCCACGGTGGTGATATGTTTGTTTGTTTTTTATTTAACTTGGTATGTTCTGGTGATTAGGAAACCCTTGATCCAATTAAGTATATTTCCTCTAATCCCGAAATGGTCTAGGAGGCGTAGAAGTATGTTGTGGTTTACCATGTCGAATGCACTTTACATGTCGAATTGGAGGAGGAGTATGCTTTTACCTGTGGCAATTTCATGCTTGAATTTGGCCAGGAGAGTGACTAGTACAGTTTCTGCTCTATGAGAGGGGCGGAATCCTGATTATGATTCATGCAATAATGAGAACTTGTCCATATATTTCAAAAGCTGTTTTGTTACCATACTCTCCATCAATTTGACTACTAGTGGATGGATGTGACTGGGTGGTAATTGGTAAGGTTATTCGTTTTTTTCTTTGTGTCTTTCGGTAGTGGGGTGAGTAGTATGTTGCCATGTTCCTTGGGGAAGAGACCTTGTTGGAGCATGCAGTTTAGGTAGGATGTAAGGTCTTCAATGAAGCGATTAAATAGAGTGCTCCAAATATATGCTAGCAGGAATTTAAGCCTTTCTGTGGAGTCACTCATAGGGCCTGTCAAGGCATGGACCAGGTGAGGCACTGGTTCACTACTACTACTACTACTTAGCATTTCTATAGCGCTGCCAGGGTTACGCAGCGCTGTACAAGTTTAAACATGGGGAAGGACAGTCCCTGCTCAAGAGAGCTTACAATCAGGGCACCAAACCTCAAAGGTGCCAAAGGACTGCCTTACCTGCTTCCCTTCAGCAGCCAAAAACTCCGTCACTGGGTCTGGCAACCACCCCCCCAAGATCCTCTAACATGCCTCGTGCCTCACCCCACTTTCCCGTAACTTCCGCAGTGTATGACAGAGGGAAGACACTGGAGCTGGTGTGGGTAGCTTTAGGGGAAATGCTGCCGGTGCTCAGGAGGGGACAACCGCATTTAAAGAGGGGATGTGCATTGATGGGGTGTGTGTGGGGGCACTGAACCAAAAGTTGTGCCAAGGTGCCAGTCCCTTGAGCCGGTCCTGGTCACTCAAGTCAGTCAGTTAGTCCATTGTTTCCCAACTTCTTCAAGCTAAGTACTCCCTAAGTCAAACACGTTTCAACCAAGTATTCTTGAGTCTCGATCAGCTCTAGCAAGTGTACATTCCAGAAATAGACATAATTCTAATCAGAAAATAAAATTACTTTTTCTACATTTGTTGTTTACTCATTTTATTTTTTAAATCATGTTGGTCTCAGTATCTGGTTTGTGCTTTCCTCTGTCTTCTCTTAACTCTCTTGCCAGGGTATCTTGTCCATTTGACATCTCTTCTGTCTCCATGTCCATCATCTAGTTACCTTTTCTGTGTCCCTATCATTCCCCATGTCAACATCATCCTGCCCTTCTTTTACAGTATATCTCCTCTGTGTGTGTCTCTCTCTCCCCAGCTGTGCAGCATTTCTTTTGTGTGTGTGTCTCTCTCTCTCTCCCCAACCATGCAGCATCTCCTCTGTGTGTATATGTGTGTCTCTCTCAGCCCAGTTGTGCAGCATCTCTTCTATATGTGTGTATGTGTGTGTCGCTTTTCAGCCATGAGCATCTCCCTTGTGTGTGTGTCTCTGTCTCCCAAGCCGTACAGCATCTCCTCTGTGTATGTATATGTCTCTCTCTCTCCCCAGCCGTACAGTATCTCCTCTGTGCGTGTATGTGTGTCTCTCTCCCCAGTCGTACAGCATCTCCTCTGTGCGTGTATGTGTCTTTCTCCCCACAATCGTACAGCATCTCCTCTGTGCGTGTATGTGTCTCTCTCTCCACAATTGTACAGCACCTCCTCCCCAATCGTACAGCATCTCTTCTGTGCGTGTATGTGTTTCTCTGTCCCCAATCGTACACCATCTCCTCTGTGCTTGTATGTGTGTCTCTCTCTCCCCAATCGTACAGCATCTCCTCTGTGCGTGTATGTGTTTCTCTCCCCAATCGTACAGCATCTCCTCTGTGCGTGTATGTGTTTCTCTGTCCCCAATCGTACAGCATCTCCTCTGTGCTTGTATGTGTATCTCTCTCTCCCCAATCGTACAGCATCTCCTCTGTGCGTATATGTGTCTCTCTCTCTCTCCCCAATCGTACAGCATCTCCTCTGTGCGTATATGTGTGTCTCTCTCTCCCCAATCGTACAGCATCTCCTCTGTGCGTGTATATGTCTCTCTCTCCCCAATCGTACAGCATCTCCTCTGTGCGTGTATATGTCTCTCTCTCTTCCCAGTCGTTCAGCATCTCCTCTGTGCGTGTATGTCTCTCTCTCTTCCCAGTCGTTCAGCATCTCCTCTGTGCGTGTATGTCTCTCTCTCTCTTCCCAGTCGTTCAGCATCTCCTCTGTGCGTGTATGTCTCTCTCTCTTCCCAGTCGTTCAGCATCTCCTCTGTGCGTGTATGTCTCTCTCTCTCTTCCCAGTCGTTCAGCATCTCTTCTGTGCGTGTATGTCTCTCTCTCTTCCCAGTCGTTCAGCATCTCCTCTGTGCGTGTATGTCTCTCTCTCTCTCCCCAGTCGTTCAGCATCTCCTCTGTGCGTGTATGTGTCTCTCTCTCCCCAGTCGTTCAGCATCTCCTCTGTGCGTGTATGTGTCTCTCTCTCCCCAGTCGTTCAGCATCTCCTCTGTGCGTGTATGTGTCTCTCTCTCCCCTCCCCCAGCCATGCAACATCTCCCTGCGTGCATGTCTTTGTGTGTCTCTCTCTTCTCTCCTACCCACCCAGCCATCCAGGATGTCATTTTTCTCTTTCCACCCTCTGCCATGCAGCACCTCCTCTCTCCCTGTCTGTCCATCTCCCCCCCCCCTACACACACACCTTCCAACATCAGTCCTTTCTAACTCTCCCTGCCTTGGTCATCCAGGATCTCCCTCCATTCAGCATTTCTCCTTTTCTGAGAAGTTCTGAGAGAAGAGGGCATTTCTCTGGTAAATGAAATTTTCTCTAGAAGTAGACACCTTTTCCATAGTTTTAAACTGAAACTTTTTCTAGAGGTAGACACTTAACTGCCAAAGAACTTTAAAAGGATAGTAGGAAGGTTCAAATCTTGTTCTAAAAGACAGTTATTTTCTGTTCTTTGGTTGCTGGAGAGGTAGCACTGCTACTAACCTGACACAGATGTTAATTAAGGTGTGAGGAAGTAGAATATTTGCAGAGGTTATTAAGGGCAATCTGTTTACTGAGTTCGCTTGAAAGGGTCTATTTGGAGTAGTCCCCTTAGATTCAAAACTATATAAAGAGGAAAGGTTAGTGATAGAAACTTAAAGATTGGGGTTTAAAGGAGGAATTGTAGGTTAGCGATAGGCAGAATAAAAATATAAAAAAGCAAACTTTAAAATTAATCTCCATACTCTTTTCCCCCTAGTTTTAAAACTTGAACTTTGAACCACAGCATTAACAGCCTCTAGCAGGCATTGCAGGACCTAGTTTAGTCCACCCTCTCCAATATCCGTCCACCCTAGCACAGCTCTTCATTTGTAGTCAGTTATTGTAATTAGGATAACAAGCGAGGAGTGCTCTTACAGAGTTTTAATTACATTTCATTACTTCTAAGTAGAAAACACTAAATAAATCACACAATGTACCATATAAACTAAAGACATTTTTATATTAGGCTAGTATCCTTAATACCTTAACAAGTGTTAAATTATTGAAAAACTCAAAAATGCTAAATTGGAGTCAGTCCAGCAATGAGAGTTGTGCTATCAGTCTTATGAAAACCACTTGTCCCTGAAACATACTCAAAACAGAATAATCTATTTGTACAAAAGAGATGAGGGGAAGATATGATTCCATGTGCCCCAATGAAAGGAGAGTTTAATTTTACTTCTAATCTTTATAACACTAGGCAGATTACAACAAGAGTTAAGATGAACCCATCAGTAAACAGGATATCCTCACTAAAATTTGGCCATGTAGTAGTACAGTATTGTATAGAACAGTGTAGAAAAATTAGCACAAAATATAGCCTTTATTAGTTCTGTTTCCACCAGCTACAATAATTTTTGAAGCTTTTATTGATATTCAGTTTTTATTTCATGATTACATATGGGAATTACATATGGGGAGCCTTTCAAATAAATAAAAAAAAACCTGTCAAATAAGTAAAAATAATAATAATCTTTTGTCTTCCACCTTTTAAGGCACTGCCTATCCAAGAGGAACAGCTTTTGACTTTTTACAGATGGACCACGCATAGGCAGTCCATTATTTCTAATAATCTTTTACTATTGTTTTCAATAGCATTTGCTATTGTTTTGGGTGTACTTGTGACTTTGCCTACTGCTACAACCTATGCCTACTGCTTTCAACCCATATAATGGGCTAGAGAGCCTCGTACCATCTCCTGTTTTCAATGTAACCTCCTTGGCACAGGCTGCCAGTTGGCTCTGCCCCGGAACAGGAACTGACAGCAGCAGGGTGGGACTGGCAGCCGTGCCAAGCTGCCAATGCAAAGAGCAAGGAGGTTGGATGAAAACAGGAGATGGGATGACATCAAAAAGTTGAAGCTTTTCCCTCCCCTGCACAGCCGTCATCCCCGTACATCAAAACAAAGCAAACAAGCATATGAGCGGAGCTGCTGCATCCATGTCTTTATTGCCAATAGCATTTTTATTTGATCCCACTTATATTTTCAAACTTGCTGGCTTGTGCAGCATATGGAGGTACACAGAGGAAGTTATAAATTGTAATCAGTGTGTCATTTGGAAGGGCTGGTTATAGAGGCACCCTAGCATGTGTTATATTTGTCTGGAATTTTCTTTTCTCCTGGTTATCAATAGAAATCAAACAAAATAAAACATGGAAAAGAAAATAAGATGATACCTTTTTTATTGGACATAACTTAATACATTTCTTGATAAAACAGATATCATGTTAATGAGAATCAGGTGCTTAACATTTAGAGTATTTATTTATTTATTTATTTATTTATTTATTTATTCACTCACTTATTAATGACATTTATACCCCACATCAAACATAAATTAGGTTGAAACCTGGGAGCATTTAAAATCTTTTTCCCTGTGCCTAGATCAAAGGAGAAAGACGGTTTGTGGGAACTTGTTCCTTTTGTTTTTGTGGAATGCAATGGTATATTATAAAAATGTGCTTAATATTGTTACTACTATTTATGAGAGATATTGAATAATGTATATCGATGTGGAATAATGATGGCTAAGGGAAAGCAGCAGTAGAAGAGCTAGAGCCGAATGGCATTTGTGTTTTCCAAATGGTGATGCATAGCTTGATGGGATGTCCTTGTTGTAAGACCAGAGTAAATAATTTCTTAGCTTCTTGTTTTAAATCAAGGATAAACAAATCTGGTGGAGGGGAAATGAGTCTGCTTTGGGTCCTACTGATCTGTACACCTGTTGTGTTATTTCAGTGGGTGGAAACAGTCAGGTGGGCTTATAAGGAGGGAGGGGGAGTACGGGAGGGGAAGGGTTCTTGGGTTATATTCTCTGTAAAGGTTTTGGTTCTTGGTCTCCTCTGGCAATATGTTAGCTTTAGGATCAATGTTTTATAAAAAAACATATATTTGAATTTTATATCATGTTCTATTTATTCATGAAGGGCCCTTTTTTGTAGTTGTGGAGTGGTAGACATTTTAGAGAGGCTGATGCAGTTTAACCTGTCATCACAAATGCTTTCTTGAATGTTTGAAATGTTCAGTTGCTGCTACCTGTTTGTATTACTCTGTCTGTTATAATATTAGCATAGGTCTGAGACTGAGGGTCCCTATATTTCAGTTAAGCTGAATTAAATTGAAAAACCAGTTCATATGAGTGAATTGAATCGAAAAATGTTTGAGTGATTGGACAGCACTAGTCTAAACAACATGTGGAGAAGACTGCATCTGAGCAAGCAGTTCTACAAAGCCTATTTAGCTAATGGTCAATTTCTCCCATTTTAAATTTGGGGTTCTCTCTTTAAAACCTTAAATTAAATTGCATAACTCCACAGCTATGGCGTTCCCCATTAGTATGGCTGATTGATCCTTGTTGATGGAGAAAGCAAACATTTTTACCTGTATTGGGGATTTATTACCTTCCCACCTTTCTGAGAAGTTGACCCCTAAGATCTCTAATAGACTGAGAGAACAAAAAGAGGAGTAGCAGCTGAACAGGGGTGTCACTGCAGTCTTGGAAGGTCACAAGCCAGTCAAGTTTTCAGGATATCCCTAATAAATGCCTTAACAATCTCATGAATATTCATTTCATTTATTTCCCACATCCCAAGCAAGCTATGTAGCTTACATCCATTAATACAACAATATAATGATGAATAGGAATGGTCATTCATTGTGGTTTGCCAAAAACTCAGACTGGTGTTTGTGGTCCTCCAGGATTGCAGTTTGACACCGCTGTCCTAGAAGACTTTTCTCAACCCTAGGAAAGCTAGACAAGTCAGCCATCAGATGATATCACTTGCCAGTATGGCTGACTTGTCTTGCTGTCTACAGAGAATCCTCATTACAAGTACAGCTTTGCTTTCTCTATAGATGACAGAATAAATTAGAAAAACCGAATCCTCCCATCCTCTTGGAAATTGACATATAAGCTCTATAAATGAACTGAGAGGTCTAACAAGGTGGTGTCTCTGCAGGAACTTTCATGCATGCTTAGGAAAAACTTTCTTGGCTTTTTAAGCTGTAAGAGAGCTGGTCTGTGCCAGTGCTGTCAATTGATATCACCTCTAGTGTTTTTATTTATTTTGTTAAATTTGTACCCCACGCTTTCCCACTCATGGCAGGCTCAATGCAGCTTACATATTGTATACAGGTAGTTATTTGTACCTGGTGCAATGGAGGGTTAAGTGACTTGCCCAGAGTCACAAGGAGCTGCCTGTGCCTGAAGTGAGAATCGAACTCAGTTCCCCAGGACCAAAGTCCACCACCCTAACCACTAGGCCACTCCTCCACATATATTTGATTTATCTTTCTATGGACAATTCCCATTACAGATCAGCAACTGCACTTTACCTTGGTTCTACAGCAATTATTGTATTTGTGGAATAATAAACCGTGTCTTGCCTATAAATTTGCTATTAATTGCAGATGTTTCCCCCTCCATTTTAGGTGAGATGTTTACAAGACTATGGTGAATTTGAGATTGATGATGGTACCACAGTCCTTCTGAAGAAGAACAGTCAGGTAACCACAGCTGATAATAACATGGGAAAAGGTGTTATTTTAAGAGTGGAACACATAAGAAAAATTGTTATTTTCTTTCCACTGATCTTTGTAATTTGCAGCTTCAGTCTTCATAGTGTCATACCAGGCAATAGTAAATTTTATTATTTAAAATGAATGTATTAAATACAATTGTAAGGGCTTATACAAGTTATTTTATATAAAATTAAGGTAGACGGACCAACTCAGGGCCAATAGAAGAAGCATATTGGGTGCCCAGGTGAACCTTTAACTTTACGTCCCCCAATTAAATTCAGGTCCCTAATCTGTGCCCCCACCAAATACATCCCGGCTGATATTCAGCACTATTTAACCAGCCAGAAACTTTTGTCTCTGCTTGTTCTTAGTCTTCTCTTAAGTTTCTCTCAGCCTTTATTTCCTTCTATGTAATTTTTAAATCATTTTTCCATTTCATCAAGCAGATCAATCCATAGACTGGTGGGTTGTGTCCATCTACCAGCAGGTGGAGATAGAGAACAATCTTTTGCCTCCCTATATGTGGTCATGTGCTGCCGGAAACCCCCCCAATATGTTCTCTATCTCAGCAGGTGTGTGGTCGCACAGCAGCAACTCTGGCTAGGTCTCCAAGCTTAATTGTTTAGGTTTTGTTGAGTACCTGGGGTTGAGGGCTTTTCGTGAGCAAGTGCAAACCTGGTTGCTGCCAGGTCCCTCCTTTTCTCCCCCCCCTCCCGCTGGCTCCGTAATAAAAAAAAAAAAATGGCCTTGGATGGCAAGGGCGCGAAAAGACGCTCCCCGGAACGCGTTCGCACACCTAGCGGGGAAGTGGGGGGCTCGAAGGTAGAGTCACCTTTTTTGGGCGCCCTTTCGGAGCCGGGAGAGTTCACCGGTTTTTCCTCTGGCGCGGCGGCCTTTCCCGCCTTAGGCGCCCATCCCCTGCTGGCCGTCCTCCCGGTCGTGCCCAGCCACGCAGCTCGATCGGCTTCTTCTTGGGCCGCCCTCGAGATGGGAGACGTCAACAGCTTGGTCGCCCTTGAATCGGGCGACAGTAAGAAGTCGGCAAAATTAAAACGCCCTTCTTCCCGCGCGGCTCCTTCTCGGAGTTTCACGCCGGACGCCATTTTGGACGCGCCTCTTCTCCAATCTTGGGATCACAGGTTGAGAGCGCCTCTAGGGCCGCTGCGCAAGCTGCAGAAATGCACAGGCTAGGGGGTTTCTCCCCTGAGTTCATTTTGCTGCTGCATCAGGCCTTTCTTATGCAGAACGCTGCCCCCGCTCCCTTGTCTGATAAGAGTGAGGAGGCCTCTGTGCTCAAACGCCGTCGGGTGGATTTTCAGCCACTAGGGGACTCGGTCTCCTCGGATGTGGATGACGGCAGCGTGTCTGAGTTCTCCCAGAGATCCTTTGCGGACTCTATGGAGGAGACTGACCCTCGCTCGGATGGAGCGGATGACCCCTCTGCAGCGCGCCTTTTTCGCTCGGAGGATTTGCCTAACCTGCTAGGGCAGGCTTTGAGCATTTTGAAGATTGCCTCTCCGGAGGAAGGCCCGCTCTCAGCCTCGGCTGGCTCCGCCATTATGCTGGGAACGAAATGCCCGCCTAGAACCTTCCACGTGCATGAAGCCATGCAGGCCTTAATTTCGGCGCAATGGGATGCCCCGGAAGCAAGCCTGAAAGTAGCCAGGGCTATATCCCGTCTGTACCCCCTGCCAGAGGGGGAACGGGAAGCCTTTATCTGGCCCACGGTAGATTCCTTAATCACTGCAGCGACTAAGAAAACGGCACTGCCGGTGGAAGGTGGCACTGCCCTGAAAGACGCTCAGGACAGGAGAATGGAGGCGGCCTTAAAGTCGTCCTTTGAGGCAGCCGCCCTGAGTCTGCAAGCCTCGGTTTGCGGCTCCTATGTGGCCAGGGCGTGCCTGACTGTTTTGCAGCGGGCTTCCCCCTCGGATCCTTCCTGGAGGGCGGAATGGCCGACCCTGGAGTCGGGCTTGGCCTCCTTGGCAGACTTTACTGTATGATGTCTTGAGAGCCTCGGCCAGAGGTATGGCCCAGACGGTCTCTGCGCAGCGGTGGCTCTGGCTTAAGCATTGGTCGGCTGACCATGCCTCTAAATCTCGCCTAGCCAAGTTGCCTTTTAAAGGCAAGCTGCTCTTTGGGGACGAGCTGGACAAGATCGTGACGGAGCTCGGCACGTCCAAGGGCAAGAGGTTGCCGGAGGTCAGGACTCGGGCCAGGAGTGCTCGCCCTGGTTCCTCCAAGGGTCGGTTCCAGGAAGCCCGTCGGTACCGCCCGGGCAAGTCGGGCTCCTCTGCCTCCATTTCCTTCAAACGGAACTTCTCCCCCAAGCAGCATTCCTTTCGCAGGGACCGCTGATCCGGAGGTTCGTCCTCCGGCCCTCCCCCAGGGTCGCGTACCCAATGACGGGGACCTGGTCCATGGCCCAGTGCAGATAGGAGGAAGGTTGTCCTCATTCCTGGGCGAGTGGACCAGGGTAACTTCAGACGCTTGGGTTCTGGAAGTCATCAGAGACGGCTACAAGCTGGAGTTCTGCCGGCCCTTGAGAGACGGGTTTGTAAACTCTCCCTGCAAGTCCCAGGTCAAAGCAGCTGCCGTACAGCAGACCTTGAACAACCTGGATCTGCCTGGGTGCGGTTGTCCCGGTGCCAGTAGATCAACTTGGCAAGGGGCGTTACTCCATTTACTTTGTGGTGCCAAAGAAAGAAGGCTCTGTTCGACCTATTCTCGACCTCAAGGGAGTCAATTGGCCCTTGAAGGTCCGGCACTTCCGAATGGAGACTATCCGCTCCGTAATAGCTGCGGTGAAGAAAGAGGAATTCCTGGCATCCTTGGACATCAAGGAAGTTTACTTACATATTCCCATCTGGCCTCCTCATCAGCGCTTCCTGCACTTTGCAGTCCTGGGCCGACACTTCCAGTTCAGAGCCCTCCCTTTCGGGTTGGCCACTGCCCCGCGGACCTTCTCCAAAGTGATGGTGGTCATCGCGGCTTACCTCCGCAAGGAAGGAGTACAAGTCCATCCCTGTCTGGACGACTGGTTGATCCGGGCCCCCTCTTATGCAGAGTGTGGGAAGGCTACGGACAGGGTGATTGCCCTTCTGAGCTCCCTGGGATGGGTCATCAACTGGGAGAAAAGTCAGCTGCGCCCGACTCAGTCCCTGGAGTACTTGGGAGCCCGATTCAACACCCTAGCGGGCAGAGTGTTCCTGCCAGACAACCGGAGCGCCAAGCTTCGGGCCCAGGTGGACCAGTTCCTATCAGCCTCCACTCTTCGAGCGTGGGACTATGTGTAGCTCCTGGGCTCCATGACAGCCACGATGGAAGTAGTGCCCTGGGCCAGGGCCCATATGAGACCCCTACAGCACTCCCTGCTGCGGCGGTGGACTCCAGTCTCGGAGGATTACGCTGTACGCCTTCCTTTGGATCCAACGGTGCGCAAGGCGCTGGATTGGTGGCTGAGGCCAGATAAACTGTCCGCAGGAATGCCCCTCACAATCCCGGAATGCGGACGCCTGCTTGACGGGCTGGGGAGCCCACTGCTGGGGGAGGACAGCGCAGGGCCTCTGGTCGCCTGCAGAGGCAAAACAGACTATCAACCTCCTGGAACTCCAAGCCATTCGGTTGTTGCTTCGGGAGTTTCTTCCGGTCCTGGTGCTGAGGCCAGTACGGGTCCTATCCGACAATGCCACGGCAGTGGCATATGTCAATCGCCAGGGAGGTACCAGGAGCGCTCCTCTAGCCAAGGAGGCCATGAAGCTATGCCTGTGGGCGGAAGCGAATCTGGAACAGCTGTCGGTGGCCCACATTGCGGGAGTCATGAATGTCAAGGCGGACTTTCTGAGTCGCCATACTCTGGATCCAGGAGAGTGGCAGCTGTCGGCTCGGGCGTTCTTGGACATCACGAGGCGCTGGGGCCTGCCGATCCTGGATCTGATGGCGTCCTCGGCCAACTGTCAAGTGCCGCGGTTCTTCAGCAGAGGACGGGACCCTCGATCTCTGGGAGTCAATGCTGTTCTCCAGCAGTGGCCAACACAGGAGCTCCTCTACGTGTTCCCACCGGGTGGCAAAGCATCCGGGCCGGGTAATCCTGGTGGGTCCGGATTGGCCCAGACGTCCCTGGTATGCGGACTTAATCAGGCTCGCAGTGGACAGCCCTCTGAGGCTGCCAGTGGAGCGGGGCTTCTTACGTCAGGGTCCCGTGGTGATGGAGGATCCCTCCCCCTTTGGTCTTACGGCCTGGCTCTTGAGCGGAAGCAGCTGAGGAAGAAGGGCTTCTCAGACAAGGTCATCGCCACTATGCTGAGAGCGAGGAAGCGCTCTACTTCTACTACTTATGCCAGGATTTGGCGTACCTTTACATCGTGGTGCAAGGCAGGCTCTCTATCGCCCTCAACTGCTCCAATATCGGCAGTGTTGGCATTCCTGCAAGAGGGACTGGAGAACGGCCTGTCACTCAGTTCCCTGAAAGTCCAAGTGGCGGCTTTAGCTTGCTTCAGGAGCCGCCTGAAGGGCGCTTCCCTGGCGTCACAGCCAGATGTGGTGCGCTTTTTCAAAGGAGTTAATCACCTGCGCCCCCTCTGCAGTCGATAGTGCCTATGTGGAATCTCAATCTGGTGCTTTGGGCCTTGCAGAAGCCGCCCTTTGAGCCCTTGTCGAGGGCATCGCTGAAGGACCTGACGTTGAAAGCGGTTTTTTTTGTAGCCATCGCGTCAGCCAGAAGAGTCTCTGAGATCCAGGCACTCTCGTGTCGAGAGCCATTCCTGCGGTTCACTGAGGCAGGAGTGTTGATTCGCCCAGTGCCTTCCTTTCTGCCCAAGATTGTTTCTCGCTTCCATGTGAATCAGCAGCTCTGTCTACCCTCCTTTCGCAGGGAGGATTACCCAGAGGAGTACCCTGCTCTCAAATGTCTGGATGTGAGACGAGTCATCATCAGATACTTGGAAGTGACCAATGACTTCCGGAAGTCGGATCACCTGTTCGTGCTGTCTGCAGGCGTCTAAACCTACCGTGGCACGGTGGGTCAAGGAGATGATTGCAGCAGCTTATGTGACTGCGGGGAAGAGTCCGCCTATTCAGCTGAAGGCCCACTCTACTAGAGCACAAACGGCATAAGTACATAAGTACATAAGTACATAAGTAGTGCCATACTGGGAAAGACCAAAGGTCCATCTAGCCCAGCATCCTGTCACCGACAGTGGCCAATCCAGGTCAAGGGCACCTGGCACGCTCCCCAAACGTAAAAACATTCCAGACAAGTTATACCTAAAAATGAGGAATTTTTCCAGTCCATTTAATAGCGGTCTATGGACTTGTCCTTTAGGAATCTATCTAACCCCTTTTTAAACTCCGTCAAGCTAACCGCCCGTACCACGTTCTCCGGCAATGAATTCCAGAGTCTAATTACACGTTGGGTGAAGAAAAATTTTCTCCGATTCGTTTTAAATTTACCACACTGTAGCTTCAACTCATGCCCTCTAGTCCTAGTATTTTTGGATAGCGTGAACAGTCGCTTCACATCCACCCGATCCATTCCACTCATTATTTTATACACTTCTATCATATCTCCCCTCAGCCGTCTCTTCTCCAAGCTGAAAAGCCCTAGCCTTCTCAGCCTCTCTTCATAGGAAAGTCGTCCCATCCCCACTATCATTTTCGTCGCCCTTCGCTGTACCTTTTCCAATTCTACTATATCTTTTTTGAGATACGGAGACCAGTACTGAACACAATACTCCAGGTGCGGTCGCACCATGGAGCGATACAACGGCATTATAACATCCGCACACCTGGACTCCATACCCTTCTTAATAACACCCAACATTCTATTCGCTTTCCTAGCCGCAGCAGCACACTGAGCAGAAGGTTTCAGCGTATCATCGACGACGACACCCAGATCCCTTTCTTGATCCGTAACTCCTAACGCGGAACCTTGCAAGACGTAGCTATAATTCGGGTTCCTCTTACCCACATGCATCACTTTGCACTTGTCAACATTGAACTTCATCTGCCACTTGCACGCCCATTCTCCCAGTCTCGCAAGGTCCTCCTGTAATCGTTCACATTCCTCCTGCGACTTGACGACCCTGAATAATTTTGTGTCATCGGCGAATTTAATTACCTCACTAGTTATTCCCATCTCTAGGTCATTTATAAATACATTAAAAAGCAACGGACCCAGCACAGACCCCTGCGGGACCCCACTAACTACCCTCCTCCACTGAGAATACTGGCCACGCAATCCTACTCTCTGCTTCCTATCTTTCAACCAGTTCTTAATCCATAATAATACCCTACCTCCGATTCCATGACTCTGCAATTTCTTCAGGAGTCTTTCGTGCGGCACTTTGTCAAACGCCTTCTGAAAATCCAGATATACAATATCAACCGGCTCCCCATTGTCCACATGTTTGCTTACCCCCTCAAAAAATGCATTAGATTGGTGAGGTAAGACTTCCCTTCACTAAATCCGTGCTGACTTTGTCTCATCAGTCCATGTTTTTGTATATGCTCTGCAATTTTATTCTTAATAATAGCCTCCACCATCTTGCCCGGCACCGACGTCAGACTCACCGGTCTATAATTTCCCGGATCTCCTCTGGAACCTTTCTTAAAAATCGGAGTAACATTGGCTACCCTCCAGTCTTCCGGTATTACACTCGATTTTAGGGACAGATTGCATATTTCTAACAGTAGCTCCGCAAGTTCATTTTTTAGTTCTATTAATACTCTGGGATGAATACCATCAGGTCCCGGTGATTTACTACTCTTCAGCTTGCTGAACTGACCCATTACATCCTCCAAGGTTACAGAGAATTTGTTTAGTTTCTCCGACTCCCCCGCTTCAAATATTCTTTCCGGCACCGGTGTCCCCCCCAAATCCTCCTCGGTGAAGACCGAAGCAAAGAATTCATTTAATTTCTCCGCTACGGCTTTGTCCTCCTTGATCGCCCCTTTAACACCATTTTCGTCCAGCGGCCCAACCGACTCTTTGGCCGGTTTCCTGCTTTTAATGTATCTAAAAAAGTTTTTACTATGTATTTTTGCTTCCAACGCTAATTTCTTCTCAAAGTCCTTTTTTGCCCTCCTTATCTCCGCTTTGCATTTGGCTTGGCATTCCTTATGATCTATCCTGTTACTTTCAGTTGGTTCTCTTCTCCACTTTCTGAAGGATTGTTTTTTGGCTCTAATGATTTCCTTTATCTTACTGTTTAGCCACGCCGGCTGACGTTTAGTCTTTTTTCCCTTTTTTCTAATACGTGGAATATATTTGTCCTGAACCTCCAGGATGGTGTTTTTAAACAGCATCCACGCCTGATGCAAGTTTTTTACTCTGCGAGCTGCTCCTTTCAGTCTTTTTTTCACCATTTTTCTCATTTTGTCGTAATCACCCTTTCTATAGTTAAACGCTAGCGTACTTGATTTCCTAGTTTCACTTCCTTCAATGCCAATATCAAAACCGATCATATTATGATCACTGTTATCAAGCGGCCCTCGTATCGTTACCCCCTGCACTAGATCATGAGCACCACTAAGGACTAAGTCTAGTATTTTTCCTTCTCTTGTCGGCTCCTGAACTAGCTGTTCCATGAAGCTGTCCTTGATTTCATCAAGAAATCTTATGTCCCTTGCGTGTACAGATGTTACATTACCCCAGTCTATATGCGGGTAATTGAAATCCCCCATTATTATTGTGTTGCCCAGTTTGTTTGCGTCCCTGATTTCCTTTAACATTTCCGCATCCGTCTGTTCGTCCTGGCCAGGCGGACGGTAGTACACTCCTATCACTATCCTTTTCCCCTTTGCACATGGAATTTCAATCCACAGTGATTCCAAGGAGTGTTTTGCTTCCTGCAGAATTTTCAATCTATTTGATTCAAGGCTCTCGTTAATATACAATGCTACCCCTCCACCAATCCGATTCACCCTATCACTACGATATAATTTGTACCCCGGTATGACAGTGTCCCACTGGTTATCCTCCTTCCACCAGGTCTCAGAGATGCCTATTATATCTAATTTTTCATTTAGTGCAATATATTCTAACTCCCCCATCTTATTTCTTAGGCTCCTGGCATTCGCATATAGACATTTCAAACTATGTTTGTTGTTCCTAAGTACATCATGCTTAGTACTTGATGGCGGAGACCAGATCCGTCTCCTTGGAAGAGATTTGTAAAGCGGCAACTTGGGCGTCGGCTCATACCTTCTCGCGGCATTACCGCTTGGATGTGGCTGCTCGGGCCGAGGCCTGGTTTGGAGCTTCCGTGTTGCGTTCAGGGATTTCCATGTCCCACCCTGGGTGAGTACTGCTTCGGTACATCCCACCAGTCTATGGATTGATCTGCTTGATGAAATGGAAGATAAAATTATGTATCATACCTGATAATTTTCTTTCCATTAATCATAGCAGATCAATCCATAGTCCCCCCCCCCCCCCAGATATCTATATTGTTTGTTCTGGTTATATTTCAGGTTCCAGTGTATTCTTCAGTTCCTGTTCAGGAGAACTTTGTGTTCAAGTTCTTCCAATTGGATTTTCCTCGAGTTGAAACGATTCTGTGTTACAGTGAGCTGCTGCATTCCTCTCCCCCCGTTTTGGCGGTGGCTGCATTGGTAACTAAATTATGCTGGCGCTCCCTCCCGCTTCGTGCAGCAGTAGGGTAGCTTTGTATCCCTCCCGCTTCGGCGGTGTTTGGGGTAAGCCAGCTCCTCCCGCGGTTGCGGTAGCAGGATGAGCCAGATCCCCCGCATCAGCGGGTGTGGTGTCCCTCCCCCGCTCCGCGGGGATGAGCTGGACGGATTCCCCTCCCCCGCGGGGGTGAGCTGGGTAGAGTGTCCCTTTGTGAGTGTAATTCTCTAAGTGCTGAGTCCTGCGGATGGAGCTTTGATATCGACATACTGAGGAGTTTCCAGCAGCACATGACCACATATAGGGAGGCAAAAGATTGCTCTCTATCTCCACCTGCTGGTAGATGGACACAACCCACCAGTCTATGGATTGATCTGCTATGATTAATGGAAAGAAAATTATCAGGTATGATACATAATTTTACCTTATTGACAATCAACAGAGTACGAAACAGAATGAAACAAGATCAAACTAACATAACCACCAATTATGGATGGAAAACCTCCTGCTCCCCCCTCCCCCACCTAACCCTCCTCCCACCATACAGAACTAGCAATAAGTAACCAGAAGAGCATTCACATTTAATGTGAGCAAGTGCAAGGGGATGCATGTGGGAAAAAATAACCCGAATTATAGCTACGTCATGCAAGGTTCCACGTTAGAAGTTAAGGACCAAGAAAGGGATCTGGGTGTCGTCATCGATAATACACTGAAACCTTCTGCTCAGTGTGCTGCTGCGGCTAGGAAAGTGAATAGAATGTTGGGTATTATTAGGAAAGGTATGGAAAACAGGTGTGAGGATATTATAATGGAGTGGAGGAGTGGCCTAGTGGTTAGGGTGGTGGACTTTGGTCCTGAGGAACTGAGTTCAATTCCCACTTCAGGCACAGGCAGCTCCTTGTGACTCTGGGCAAGTCACTTAACCCTCTATTGCCCCATGTAAGCCGCATTGAGCCTGCCATGAGTGGGAAAGCGCGGGGTACAAATGTAACAAAAATAAATAATGCCATTGTATCGCTCCATGGTGCGACCGCATCTTTGTATTGTGTTCAATTCTGGTCGCCGCATCTCAAGAAAGATATAGTAGAATTGGAAAAGGTGCAGCGAAGGGCGACTAAAATGATAGCAGGGATGGGACGACTTCCCTATGAAGAAAGACTAAGGAGGCTAGGGCTTTTCAGCTTGGAGAAGAGACGGCTGAGGGGAGACATGATAGAGGTATATAAAATAATGAGTGGAGTGGAACAGGTGGATGTGAAGCGTCTGTTCACGCTTTCCAAAAATACTAGGACTAGGGGGCATGCGATGAAACTACAGTGTAGTAAATTTAAAACAAATCAGAGAAAATGTTTCTTCACCCAACGCATAATTAAACTCTGGAATTTGTTGCTGGAGAACGTGGTGGAGGCGGTTAGCTTAGCAGAGTTTAAAAAGGGGTTAGACGGTTTCCTAAAGGACAAGTCCATAAACCACTACTAAATGGACTTGGGAAAAACCCACAATTCTGGGAATAACATGTATAGAATGTTTGTACGTTTGGGAAGCTTGCCAGGTGCCCTTGGCCTGGATTGGCCGCTGTCGTGGACAGGATGCTGGTCTCGATGGACCCTTGGTCTTTTCCCAGTGTGGCATTATTTATGTACTTATAATAAAATATTTAGGAGGGTTTTTATGTTCAGCTGTGAATTTTAGTGTTCAGTGTGTCGCATATATAAATATTGTCTGTTAGTTGTGTCACAACAGAAGAAGGTTGAGAAACCACTGACTTAGATAAATCTCTACCCCCCACCCACACACACCCACCCTTACTGGTGCTTTTTCAATACCATAATGTTGGCAGAGGAAGTACCAGCAAGTAAGAGCACTGCTGTCTTATAACTTCTGCCAGTTCGAGGGGAAAACATTGCACTGTGAATGAACTCAACAGTTGTAGAATGGATATTTCTTACAGGGGGTAGTCTCCTCAATTTACAACCCCCCCCCCCCCCCCCCCCCCAAGAATGGCTCTGCATCTGAATATCATCTTTTTCTAGAGAAAAAAAGCACTGTATGTGAGTATTATCCCCACAATACTTAAAACTATTTAACCGACCAGGAGCCATTCATGGCTGGTTAAATAGCATTTAACCGCCTAACTGTGGGTATTTAGCAGGAAATAACCTGTTATCTCCTGCTGAATATCCCAGTTAGTGGCTAGCCACTAACTGGCTAGGGGCAGATATTTAACACCAAACCGGCTATGCTGAGGGGTCAAAATAGGCCACTTAAATAGCAGGCCTATCTTTGACTACTAAATTTTTTGCCTGTGTCAGTGATTGATGATGATGTAATATCTTGATTGCAATTGATTTTTGAAGCAGTGTTGGGTTGATTGAATAAAAACCGGATGCAAATGAATGTAACTAAGACCAAAATAACATGAATTGTTTCGGATCAGTCATTAATGCCAACACAATTGGTATTAATGGGTGTGCCTATTAGAATTGTCAAGCAAATCAGGAATTTGGGGATTGTGTTAGATTCAGCTTTTATATTTAGAACAGATGTCCAGGCTTTGATTAATTCTTTGTATTTTAAATTCAGGATGTTACTGCGATTAAAGTCCACCTTGTCTTGGTGTGATTTTAAAATTGTGACACAGTTTATGATATTTAGTTGCCTAGATTACTGTAACATTGTATATCTTGGGCTGCAAAGTATTCCCTTCAAGCGCTTCAAATAGTGATGAAATCAGCCATTCAATTGTTAATGGGATTTTCCCACTCAGAACATATCTCTCCTTGTTGAAGAGCTTGAAATGGTTGCCGATGCAATGAAGGATATTGTACAAGTTGTTGCTTATGGTTCATCAGGCTATTTATCATGACTCAGCTCAGTATTTGAAAACTGCATTACAGTGGTATATGCCATCTTGATCATTGTGGTCAGAACAAAACCACAATTGCTGGTGGTTCCTGCCTTACAACACATACATTTGGAGCTCACAAGGATGGGAACTTTTTCCATCCATGGACCAACTGAATGGAACAGTAATTTTTTATTTTGTCATTTTTTTTTTTTGGCAGCTATCTGCTGTTCCCATTGTCTGTTGCTCCAGAGATGGGCTATAGATATTTGTTGGATAAACACTGGAAAATGCCACTTTGCTAGTACTCACTCCCTTCCCTGCATTGTCTTGTAGTGTCCACTCAGTTGTTGTACCTTTTCTGTTCTGACTCCTAAGAGAAACAAATGTACATATTTGATTCCTCCAGAAAAAGTACCCAACACTAGTACCTATAGCTTTGAAAGACTGAAAACCCCCAATTTTTTGTATCCTTAAAAATTCCCTATTTAGATGGAAAATGAGCACCTAAGTGGTTGACATTCAGTGTCTTCTTAAATCACGCTGAGTTGTCTGGGAACCAATGTTTAGCGGCACTTAACCAGACAGTGCCACTGAATATTGGCTCTGACAAGAGCACTCCAGGTGGAATTGGGAAGGAGCCAAGAATTATGTGAGCACCAGCAATATTCAGTGGCCGGTGCCCACTTAGCTAACTGGTAGTCCTAACTTAGCCCATTTAGCTATGTGGCTATGGCACCGTATCTCTGCTGTACCCACATAACTTTCGGGCCTTGCCAATGACCTGGATGTTTAATGCCAGTGCCTGGATGTGGTCAAGCACTGAATTTCCTAGTCTAATTTAGCAGGCTGGCCCAGGAGTTCTCTTTTAGTTGGCACTGAGTGTTCTCGGTGAGTTTGAGCTATAATACAGAAACTCCCAAGCTGATCTCAAATCTTGTCTCTGGTCTCCTACAGAGTATCACAGAAGAGAAGCCAAGTTAATACATGTATCACTCAAAGGGCCCATCACAGTCTGAGATGGAAGGAAGATCCCACTGCATGCCGCTTCCCAAATACAAAGCCAGATCACTTTGGTTTTGCAGACCCACAGAGAAATATTTCAGCATAGTTGAATATAAGGTGAAGGGTAAGAGTAGAGGATAACTGTAGTAGGCTACTTTGGGGGTTAGCTCTGGGAGTGGATGGAGAAAGTGTCGGAGTTGACTGAGAGATTGGGTGAGATCGTGGTCAGGGGAACTGAAAAAGAGAGAGACTGGTTATGAACAGGGTGTAGGACTTAGGAAAAGAAAAACTGATGTAAACTCAGATCACAGTGATAGCTGTGCTTGAGAAAACTACCCTCTTGCTTTCTTTTCTTACAGATACAAAATGGGAAAATATCCTTAGTAAGTCAGACCCTCAAAAAGCTAAGGCAGACCTTAATGGGAATTCTTTGACTCTGCTTTTCCACTTTGTGGGTACAGTAGTGAATGGAGGATTGAAAGGTCTCGGCCACTGTCTCCTAGATTTAAAGAAACTTTGTCAAGACTTGATTTTTTTATTTATGCTATAATATTGTTCCTTTATTCAATATTTTTGTTTTATTTTACAAGCTTATAACACTTCTTCTTTGTTTTTCAGCATTTCTTACCCAGGTGGAAATGTGAACAATTGATCAGACAAGGAGTTTTGGAGCATGTGATGTCGTGAAGCCCTGATATATATAAATCAGTAAACCTTTTGGATTCCTTCTTTAAGGGTGGACTTAAATGAAAACACTTATAATTACTGTGATTTTAAAAGTCACAATCTGTTTAGGGGTTTTTTTTTTTCAATCATTGAATATATAAATATCTTCTGAGACCAGCTGTTTTGTAAGATTTTATTCTATGCAAAACGGACTTTCACATCTGCTCAATAAAAACCTTTCTTTTGCAATTATGACTGTGGTATAATATTTTGTTTTCCTTCCTAATGCAGCTATGTTTTTAGTTTCAGAGTAAAATTGCTAATAATACTGTAATGTACTTTATGTAACCAATGTTGCCATTCATTTTAGTTCATGATGAGAGGTGAGCAAGCTGGGAAGCTTGATAGGCATGCCAAATGAAAGGTCAAAATAAAAGCTGAGCTAGTTTAATTAAACAGAAAAAAAATATACAATTATAAAATATAAACTCTCTTCAAAACCTTTTTAAACTCCTGGCTGGATTTTGTTTTTTTCCATTTATTCCTTTTTTCTTGGTCTTTTCCATCTCAGCTCTGCCTTTGTTTCCTTATTCCTTCTCTTTTCAAAATTTTCTTATTTTCCTGGAGTAGTAATGTAGTGGTTTGGGGAAAGAGCTAATACTCCTTGGGGCTCATTTTCAAAGCACTTAGACTTACAAAATTCCATAGGTTACTATGGGGCTCCTTTTTGAAACAAAAACATTCAAAGAAATGGCACAAAAGGCAGATGAACGTTTTTCTCGTAGATAAACGGCCAAAGCTTATAACCAAAAGAAAGAAAGTGATCTAAAACACCAGTACGTATAGAACTAAACATTCAAGGGGGGGTGTTTCGGAGGCATGATGTGGGCGTGGCATGGGCAGTCTTTCACAATTAATATCTCCAGCCCATAACGGATAGCAAAAAGATTTCCTACTGGCGTGAACAAAAATGGATGGAATTAGACCTGCTTTAAAAGCGTTTAGGGTAAGAGCCAGCTTGTCTTTTGATCAATTTGCAATTTTGTGGAGTTGGAGAGTGGAGAGCTAGAAGCTGAATGCTGTGTTACATTTGTCTGTTTGCCCTAGTCACAACCTTGTTCCCTTTACATTTCCTGCTTTGCCTCCTCTGTCTCACCTCCCAGGTCCCTTCCCATATCTGCTAACCCCCCCAGCCACACACATCCCTTCCCCTGTATGATTCCCCCCCCCCCCCCCCCCCCCCCCAATTATACTCCCTCTGTTTGTCCTCTTTCTCTCATGCCCAGATGATGGAAAGCCCCGCACTGTTCCAAACAGTGCTCTAAAAATAGTGCTGGAACAGCACGGGGTTTTACAGCTCCTATGATCATAGATAATAGTATTCAAATTTATGCTCACTATTATCTATGATCATATAATCCTCCTGCACTTTTTTGACAGGTCTGCGCGGTCAAAAGCCCAAACCTGCCAAACATAGGACTCCAAACAGCATGGCCCTGGTTGCCTAGTGCCCCCACTGAACCCCCTACGCCAAGCCAACTACTGGTGGGCTGGAGGTTTGGCAGATCTCCAGTCCCCCCCCCCCCCCCCGATCCACCCGATAAAGGTTTACAGGGGGTTGGAGATCTGGTGGGTCTCCAGCCCCCCTTAACCTCCCCTAGCATCTCCCCCCTCCCCAAGAAAAGCCCTGGTGGCCCAGTGGGCTGCAAATCAACCCCCATCCCCCAACCTGGTGGTCTAGCGGCCCTCTTCCCTGCCCCTCCATACCTTTGTTTGAGGAAGAAGGTACACTCCCTGCTCTTCCAGCAGCGCCACCTTGAAAATGGCACCCAGCCCTGCCCAGTGCATCCCGGGATGCACTGGGCGGGGCTTCACACCCAGCCCAGGATGCACTGGGCAGGGGTGGGCATTGCTGGAAGAGGAGGGAGTGTACCTTCCTCCTCCAACAAAAGTACAGGGGGGTGGGGAAGAGGGCCGCTAGACCACCAGGTTGTGGGGGGTTGATTTGAAGCCCACTGGGCCACCAGGGCTTTTTGAGGGGGGATGCTAGAGGGGCTGGAGACCCACCAGATCTCCAGCCCTCCCTGAACTTGTGTTAGGGGAGGGGTCGGGCGACTGGAGGTCCACGGACCTCCAGCCCCCCTGAACTTGTGTTGGGACTGGAGCCCCCGTGTCATTGGCTGGGGGTTGAGGTTCCTGAGAGGGGGGCTTCTGCGGGAGAGTTTGTGTTGGGGGGGGGATGGGAGGCCTGCTAGCATGCAAATGCATGCATTCCGCCCAAATGGTCTGCAAACCCTAATGCCAGTTCCGAGCTGGCATAGGGTTTGACACATTGCTCGCTGATCGTTGGGGAGGAATATGTTTAGCATGCATTTGCATGCTACTTGCACTAAGAGACCTGTTTAGCATGCATTTGCATGTTAGTTGCATTCAGAGCCTGCAAGCATGTTTCACTCGCACAGGGGCTCTGATCATAGGGCGGTAGCTAGTATGGTGCCTCTAGCACCTGCATTTGCTTCTGATCATCGGCCCATCAGTGTTCATCTGTTTATCCAGTCCGAGTTTGTTTCTGTACTGCTACTGTGTGTGAGAGGATTGTTTGTTGGTGGAAGGAGAGAGAGTGATTTTTGTTGCAGCTGTGTGTGTCAGGATGGAGTTCTGATGTTGGGAGAGTGAGTGATTGCTGCTCTGTCTATGGGTGGGGACTGTTTGCTGGTGGTGGGAGAGTGGGTGATTGCTGCTGTATCTGTGTGTGAGGACCATTTGCTGGTGGTGGGAGAGCGAGTGTTGGGCGTTGTCTGTTGATAGAGGGACTCACTAGGTTCAGTAGATAGAGGTATTCACAGTCCTTATTTTGGGGTAAGTCGGTTACACCCATGGCTCATAGTTTCCTGGAGATGGAGATACCCCCATCCCCAAGTATTCAGGCCCCGCACCTGTTTCTTTTACCTCACTATTGCCCAATGCCTATAAGAACATAAGAGTAGCCATACTGGGTCAAACCAATGGTTCATTGAGCCCAGCCAGGTCACAAGTACCTGGCAGAAACTCAAATCATGGCAACATTCCATGCTACAAATCCCAGGGCAAGCAGCTGCTTCTCCATGTCTGTCTCAATAGCAGACTATGAACGTTTCCTCCAGGAACTTGTCCAAACTTTTTAAAAACCCAGATACGCTAACTGCTGTTACCACATCCTCTGGCAAAGAGTTCCAGAGCTTAACTATTTGTTGAATGAAAAAATATTACTTCCTATTTGTTTTAAAAGTATTTCCATTTAACTTCCTTGAGTGTCCCCTAGTCTTTGTACTTTGGAACAAGTAAAAAAATGCCTACTCGCTCCACAATACTCAGGATTTTGTAGACCTCAATCATATCTCCTCTCATCTATCTCTTTTCCAAACAGAAGAGCCCTAACCTCATTAGCTTTCTTTATATGAGAGGAGTTCCATCCCCTTTATTGGTCGCTCTTCTTTGAACCTTTTCTAATTCCGCTATATCTTTTTTTGAGATAGTGACCGGAACTGAACGCAATACTCAGGGTGCAATCGCACCATGGAGCAATGCAAAGGCATTATAGTATTTTCGGTCTTATTCACCATCCCTTTCCTAATAATTCCTAGCATCTTGTTTGCGTTTTTGGTCAACACCGCTGCACACTGAGCAGAAGATGTCAGTGTATTATCTACAATGACACCTAGATCTTTTTCTTGAGTTCTGACCTCCAAAATGGACCCTAGCATCAGGTAACTATGATTTGGATTGCCTTTGTGCGCTGGTAAAACCGGGGCTACAGCTTGGTGGAAAATGTGCTTATGGGGAAGGGTACAATGATGAGTTTTGAGGCTTTCATCAACAGATGGAAGTGCAGTTTGGGGACCAATTTGATTTTATCAACTCAAACACTACATTAAATCACTAGACCCCATTATTTTAAAATTGAAATTGGGAGACAAATTAAGGAGATTTTTTGAATTGGTGGTTACTGAAAGGCACTCTATTTTGGGGCTTTTTAAATTAGTCCAGCCCCTGGCAGAAGGAAAAGATTTCAGAGTGATAAAAACTATATGGAAATCTGACCTAGGGAGATCACTGTTGGAGTGGAAAATGGTCAGTACTATTCACAGAATACACCATTTGATCCGAGGTCCTGATTTGAAAGTGTGTGTGTTCCTGGTGCTCCATCGGGCATATTTCACCCAGGTGCAGATATAGAGCAAGAAGATTGTCTTCTCCAACGTGTGTCAGGTGCAATGGAGGTGAAAATACCTTTTATCATTCCATATGGGACTGTACCCTCATACAATATTTTTGGTCTGAAATAGCTCTTTGAGTACCTTATTACACAATTTTATCCATTTTACAGCGGACCTGGTCTTATTTGATTTATCAGGGGATTGGGTACATTGGGCAAGACACAGAAGGCACTACTTAGAAAGTTTATAATAGTGGGGGAAATGCATCTTGTGTTCCTGGGTGAATCAAGAGCCTTCATCCTTTTGGACATGGCGTTCCAGTGTCCACAGTCTGACATTGTGGGAGGCAAGAGACACAAAATTATTTGCAAAAAGAGAAACGAATTACCTTTCTGTTTGTGATACTGAATCGCTTGCATTCTCCTAGTAGCTGTTAGGAGGTTTTTGTGTTGTTTTATTGTTTCCACTTAATCAGAATGTTACAGTGTTTGGGTATGGGGTGGGGAGGGGGTTAGTTGGGGGAATGGTTCTATTTTGTTTGTATTACTGGTAGAGGGCTATAAGAAACCAAGCTCTCTGTGATGGAGACAAAAATTGTTTCTTAATTCAAGAAAGCTTGGGACAAGAACATAGGATCTCTAAAGGAGAGGAAGGGATAGTAGATGGCATGGATGGGTAGACTGGATAGGCCACATGGCCTTTATCTGCCTTCAATTCTCTGTTTCTGTAAGTGGTTTACAAGTATTTCAGTATGTATCAAAGGTATGGATAGGAGGAACACAAAAGGGGATGAGGGATAGATTAATTCTGAAAAGCACAAAAGGAGCGGGGAGATGAACAGTGAACAAGGAAAACTTTTGATAATACTCGGGGCCAGTCCTAGGCATAATCTCGATTTATGGGCCAAGTTTTACTTTATTTAGAGAAAAGCCGTAGTAAAAAAAAAATGAGTTTTAAGAATTGCTTTGAATTTCTTGAATGAGGTTTCTGAACAAAAATCCAAAGGGAGTGAGTTCCATAGTGTCGGCGCTTCAGTACTAAAACATGAAAAACAAGCATAGAGTGAACAAATCTATAGAAAAGTGGGTATGACTAATCGGTGCTTATTAGCTTAATGGAGAGTGCGGGAAGGAACATAAGAGATTAAGGAACTATATAAAAAAAAAAGATGGAATGACAGAATGGAATATCAGGTAGGCCAGGATGAGAATTTTAAATATACTACGGTAAAAGCTTAGAAGCCTGTGTTCAGTAATGAGAGAAGTAGATGCATTATGGTATTTTTTAGCTCCATAAATCAGTTTAACTGGTATTTTGAACAACCTGCAATCTTCAAAGTTGATATTGAGGTAGGCCTTGGAGAAAGGAATTACAATAATCGAGATAAGATATAATAAGGAAATTAACTAGTAATCGGAGAGAATCAATGCAAACAATGATCAAGCAGCGCAAATCTGTCTTAATACATAAAAGGATTTTATCACAATAACTGATATACAGTGGGGGAAGTAAGTATTTGATCCCTTGCTGATTTTGTAAGTTTGCCCACTGACAAAGACATGAGCAGCCCATAATTGAAGGGTAGGTTATTGGTAACAGTGAGAGATAGCACATCACAAATTAAATCCGGAAAATCACATTGTGGAAAGTATATGAATTTATTTGCATTCTGCAGAGGGAAATAAGTATTTGATCCCCCACCAACCAGTAAGAGATCTGGCCCCTACAGACCAGGTAGATGCTCCAAATCAACTCGTTACCTGCATGACAGACAGCTGTCGGCAATGGTCACCTGTATGAAAGACACCTGTCCACAGACTCAGTGAATCAGTCAGACTCTAACCTCTACAAAATGGCCAAGAGCAAGGAGCTGTCTAAGGATGTCAGGGACAAGATCATACACCTGCACAAGGCTGGAATGGGCTACAAAACCATCAGTAAGACGCTGGGTGAGAAGGAGACAACTGTTGGTGCCATAGTAAGAAAATGGAAGAAGTACAAAATGACTGTCAATCGACAAAGATCTGGGGCTCCACGCAAAATCTCACCTCGTGGGGTATCCTTGATCATGAGGAAGGTTAGAAATCAGCCTACAACTACAAGGGGGGAACTTGTCAATGATCTCAAGGCAGCTGGGACCACTGTCACCACGAAAACCATTGGTAACACATTACGACATAACGGATTGCAATCCTGCAGTGCCCGCAAGGTCCCCCTGCTCCGGAAGGCACATGTGACGGCCCGTCTGAAGTTTGCCAGTGAACACCTGGATGATGCCGAGAGTGATTGGGAGAAGGTGCTGTGGTCAGATGAGACAAAAATTGAGCTCTTTGGCATGAACTCAACTCGCCGTGTTTGGAGGAAGAGAAGTGCTGCCTATGACCCAAAGAACACCGTCCCCACTGTCAAGCATGGAGGTGGAAATGTTATGTTTTGGGGGTGTTTCTCTGCTAAGGGCACAGGACTACTTCACCGCATCAATGAGAGAATGGATGGGGCCATGTACCGTACAATTCTGAGTGACAACCTCCTTCCCTCCGCCAGGGCCTTAAAAATGGGTCGTGGCTGGGTCTTCCAGCACGACAATGACCCAAAACATACAGCCAAGGCAACAAAGGAGTGGCTCAGGAAGAAGCACATTAGGGTCATGGAGTGGCCTAGCCAGTCACCAGACCTTAATCCCATTGAAAACTTATGGAGGGAGCTGAAGCTGCGAGTTGCCAAGCGACAGCCCAGAACTCTTAATGATTTAGAGATGATCTGCAAAGAGGAGTGGACCAAAATTCCTCCTGACATGTGTGCAAACCTCATCATCAACTACAGAAGACGTCTGACCGCTGTGCTTGCCAACAAGGGTTTTGCCACCAAGTATTAGGTCTTGTTTGCCAGAGGGATTAAATACTTATTTCCCTCTGCAGAATGCAAATAAATTCATATACTTTCCACAATGTGATTTTCCGGATTTAATTTGTGATGTGCTATCTCTCACTGTTACCAATAACCTACCCTTCAATTATGGGCTGCTCATGTCTTTGTCAGTGGGCAAACTTACAAAATCAGCAAGGGATCAAATACTTATTTCCCCCACTGTACATGCAGAGAAGGCGATTATCCAAAATGACTCTCAAAATTTTAACCAAGTCTTTTAATGGGATCCAAACTTCATGTATCAAGGGCCACAGAAAGGAAGCAAGACAGCTGCTGTCTTTGAAGTATTCAGTTTCAGATTATTATCAGAGAGCCAATCAGCAATCAGGTTAAGCTTATTTGAAATTTTATTCATGGTACCAATTGATCATGAATGCAGTGTGAAAAGCAGCTTTATGTCATCAGCATAAATATAAAAAGTAATCCCAAATGATTGGATGAGCAGGACCAAAGGAGCAAGGAATATATTGAAGAGAACTGGCCTAAGCCCTGAAGAATGTCACGTTAGCCTATAGGGCTCATTTTCAAAAGAGAAAAACATCGAAAAACTGGCAGATGGATATTTTTCTCACAAAACCATCCAAATTGTTATTTTCAAAACCTCTTTTTTAGACATTTATTTGTGTTCATCTGCAGTGTGTCTAAATCTCACAAGGGGGTGTGTTAGGGGCAGAATTTAGGTGTTCTTAACACTTGGACATTTTTCTGCCATAATAGAACAAAACAAAAACATCCAGGGCTAAAAGTTGGACGTTTTGGTCTAGACCTGTTTTAATAACGACTAAGCCACAAAAACATTGCCCTAAATTATCACTGGAGGAATAAAGGAATAACATTCCCTTACTCTGACCGCCTCCACCCCCCTCCCCCCCCCCCCCCCCCAAAAGATGTAAATGAAACAGTACATACCAGCTTCTGTGACAGCTTCAGATGATATGGCCTGTCCTATTAGCGATACTTATCTTTCCAGCGTATCAGTCTATAAACTCCATGCACGGCCCAACTTCGGCCCGAGTTTCGATCTCTGCATCAGGGTCCATGGCACCATTCGACTGTTTATCTGCAAGAAAGAAGTCATATTACACCACTAAATTCTCCAAAGTAGACCTCCCTCATCATCCAGAATTCTCCCTCACATTCATTGCTGGTTCTTATTCATCAGTGTGAGTTGTGGAAAATGGCGGTGGTTTATATAGCTTGACATCAGACGCTATAGGCTAAGCCCCACCCCTTCCGACTATGTGATCGTCAATTTCAACGTCTCTACAAGATAGATAGATATGCTGGAAACATAAGTACACCCCACTACACTAACAGATAATTGATTCGTGTTTTTGTGGGGACTTTATCATCAAGGAGGTTTTTGAGCCTATGATGAATTGATGGTGCTCCTTTAAGTTGAATAAATGCTCAACAAAGGAGTACCCGATCGTCAATTGAGGCTTTTCCTCCATAGAGTGGAAGGAGATAAAGAGTACACAGCCGAGTAGAGTTACTGCAATCAAGAATTTCTCCAACATTATTCTTTACTAACTATAAATTCTGATAACTTCCCAGGTTCAAGGAAAATATATATAGAAGAATTTAAAGAAAAAATGCATCTACAAGGATATTTAAGGAGGAAAGTCCCTCCTAAACTAAGCAATCATGGTTTTAATGCCAAGAATTCTTTTCTTCTTTTTTTAATGTACCTCGATAAGTCCGGGAAAATCTGAATCTTAGATCTTAGGAATACATCATTAATGTGGTGGAAATATAATCTAAACACATTATTCCAATCTGGCTACAGTGCGAACGCTACTAGCATTGTTGTTCTTTCTGATATAACTTCCATTGAACTTTCTAGGAATTCTGTTAAGTTCAAATCATGTTGTGGATTTTGATTCATTTTCTTTATCCCAGTAATATACTGAGCCTTAATAATTGGCGGGAAACAATCAGAAGACATTCCCAAAATCTCTCTAAAGTATTTCTTCAGCGTTTCTACCAGTGGTATTAAAGAAGATACACTGAGCAGAAGGCTTCAACGTATCATCAACGACGACACCTAGATCCCTTTCTTGGTCCATGACTCCTAACATGGAACCTTGCATGACGTAGCTATAATTCGGGTTCCTCTTTCCAACATGCATCACTTTGTACTTGCTCACATTAAACGTCATCTGCCATTTAGACACCCAGTCTCCCAGTCTCGTAAGGTCCTCTTGTAATATTTCACAATCCTCCTGCGATTTAATTACTTTGAATAACTTTGTGTCATCAGCAAATTTAATTACCTCACTAGTTGCTCCCATCTCTAGGTCATTTATAAATATGTTAAAAAGCAGCGGTCCCAGCACAGACCCCTGGGGAACCCCACTAACTACCCTTCTCCATTGAGAATACTGACCATTTAACCCTACTCTCTTGTTTTCTATCTTTTAACCAGTTTTTAATCCACAATAGAACACTACCTCCTATCCCATGACTCTCCAATTTCCTCTGGAGTCTTTCATGAGGTACTTTGTCAAACGCCTTCTGAAAATCCAGATACACAATATCAACCGGCTCACCTTTATCCACATGTTTGTTCAGCCCTTCAAAGAAATGTAGTAGATTAGTGAGGCAAGATTTCCCTTCACTAAATCCATGTTGACTTTGTCTCATTAATCCATGCTTTTGAATAAATTGAATCTTAAATAAACTGAAAGATCAAATTCCTGATTCAAACCATGTGGATGAACTGTATTGTTGAAAAATATGTCATTTTTCTGACGTTAACAATATCTGATCCAGATTTCCTCCTTTCCAAGAACATCTATGTTATAGCAAAACACAAAATCTATAATTTTCAAAGGAGTGACTCATTTGGAGCAAATGTTCCAGCTATGTTTTACCTTGTGCCGTACTTTTCAGGACACTCATATTCAATAATTCTGTTATTAAAATGATGAGCAGTTTTCCCAATATATATTAATCTGAAGGGACATACAGCTGCATATAACATATCTAAACTCTTACAATTGCTGAACTGTCTGAACTTGAGACTATGGTCTGTCCTAGAGTCCTTGAAAGTTTGCGTCCTTGAAAGTTTGCATATTAACTGTACATATCAAACAGTTACATCTGTTATATATATTAACTGTACATATCGAACAATTACATCTGTAGTATCTCAGCGGACGCTTATCTTCTCTTTTAAGTTCTAGCAACAGGTCTTGAAGGTTCTTTCCTCTTTTATGTGCTATCATTAATTCTTTATTGGAAAGACAGGCAAGATTTTAGATGATATACCAATGTTTTTTAAAATGTTTGACAATCTCTTTAGATAGGGATTTGAATGTCAGTTTCTCTCTTGATGAGTGCTGCATATCTATATATCTCATTGATACACTTTTCTGGGTAATTTTTCTCTTTGAATCTTTCTTTCATTTCTACCAATCTTCTTCTGAAGGTCATAGGATAAGAACACAACCTTCTTATCCTCTAAAAATGGCTATAGGGTAAGTTACTTTTGAGTGATTGGCACCCTCTGGGTCTCATTTTCAAAGCACTTAGACTTACAAATTTCCATAGGTTACTATGGAACTTTGTAAGTCTAAGGGGTCTGTTTTTCCTGTGTGCCTGGGCCCTTTTTACTGCAGCGGGTAAAAAGCTGATGTGGCAGTAAGGGCTCCTGCGGTAACCTGGCAGTAACTCGGCAGCACATGGTGATGCCCGATTATTGCTGGGTTAGTGCTGTGCTATAAAAAAAAATTTTCTCCAGAGCGACGGAAATAGTGCACTGAAGCTGGAACTATTGCCTGTGGCTGTGTTGGGCCAGCGGTCGTTCCGGGATAGCATGCGAGAAGCCCACGTTGGGCTTTCCAATGCTTTGTAAAAGGGCTCCTAAGTGCTTTGAAAATATGCCTCTCTGATGTTTTAGATTTTGAAGAGAAATTCTTTCTTGATCATCCATACAAGGACTATATTTTCCTCTGGAAATGTTACATAGATGATGGATGCATGATTTGGCATGGTACAGTTGAAGATTTGAACAAGTTCCATCATGGTTAAATAGTTTAGGTCCTAATCTAAAAATTCAAATACAAGCAAACAATAGAAGTATCCCATTCCTGGACATTTTAATTACATATGATGATATTAAATTCAGCACTGATTTGTATAGGAGACCAACAGGTGTCAACAAACTTTTAGATTACAGATGTCACAATAAATCATTCAAAGATAATGTACCATATAGTAAGTTTTTGAGGATAAGAAGGTTGTGTTCTGATCCTGTGACCTTCAAAAGAAGATCAGTAGAAATGAAAGATTCAAAGAAAGGGTACCCAGAACAGTGTGTATCAATGAGGGATATAGGCGCATGGCACTCATCAAAAGAGAAACTGCCCTCAATCCCACAAAAAAACAACAACTAAGAGAGAGAAAATCATATTTGCATTGACATTCAATGCCTTATCTAAAGAGATTGGCACATTATCCAAAATCTGGCCTGTCTTTTCAGTAATAATTAACAATGGTACATAAAAGGGAAAAGAACTTTTGAGACCATTATCTTTGCCAGAACTTAAAAGGGAGGATAAGTGCTCTTTGGAACATTACAGATGTGGTAATTGTTTGATATGTACAGTTAATATGCAGAAAAAAATTTTAAAGAACTCTAGGACAGGTCAGATTCTCAAGTTGAGACAGTTCAGCAATTGTAAGACTATAGGTCTGGTATATACAGCTGTGTGACCATGTAGATTAATATATATTGGGAAAACTGCACATCATTTTAATAAGAGAATTATTGAATATGAGTGCCCTGAAATGTAAGGCACAAGATAAACCATTGGTGGAAAATTTGCTCCAGATGAGTCACTCCTTTGAATATTATAATAGATCTTGGGCCTGATATTCAGACTGTGGGAGTTAGCCTGACTCTCTCCCACGGTCGGTGCTGAGCCTGGATATTCAATACTGGGCCATTTCCAATGACTTATTGAATATGTTTTATTTTTGGCCTGTTCAAACTTAATCAGTCAAGCCAATATTCAGCGCTGGCCGGTTAACTTTGAACCGGCCAAAAATAGGCCTGATATTCAGGTGACCAATTATGGCCGCCAAACTTGTGCTGAAAATCAGCAAATAGCTGGTTATATTGCACAATATAACCAGCTATCCACTAACCACAAATTTTCCTCGGGTCATGGCTGGCCATGTCTTGCTGAAAATTTGCAGATAGCCGGTTATGGGGCATTTAACCAGCCAGGTGCCAATCCTGGCTAGTTAAGTGCTTTTGAATCTCAGGAGGTTTGTGTTATACTACAACCTAGATGATCTTAGAGAGGAGGAAATCTGGATCAGATATTTGTTAAGGTCAGAACAAAACTTATTTTTCAGTTTAATACAGTTCATCCTCATGGTTTAAATCAGGAATGTGATCTTTCAGTTTATGTATGATTCATAAATTCATCTTAATATTTTAGTACATATATTTAATGGGGTTTTTTGTTACATTTGTACCCCGCGCTTTCCCACTCATGGCAGGCTCAATGTGGCTTACATGGGGCAATGGAGGGTTATGTATTTTGAGACCATTAGCTCCCCAGATTTTTATGTATTGTATTGTTTTTACCACTGCAGACATTTATTACTGTACCTCTAATGTTTTTATCGCTGGATCTCTTATGTTTATCCATTTTCTGTAGATGTCTGAAAGACAATTTCAATGTTTATATACTATTTATTGATTGATTTAGATTTACCATCATGTATCCTTTTACTATGCATATATTATTTATTTAAGGGTCCTTTTACTAAGGTGTGCTAATGGATTAGCACACCCTAACAATTAGCCTGAAACCATTCTTCTTCAATAAGGCCTACAATGAAAGCCTACTACCTCACTAAGTCACCTCACCAAGCCACTCAATTATGAACGCCCACCTTCTATAACTACCCCAGTCACTCTCTTCCTTCTTCTCTCTTCCCTTCCTTGATCGCTACACATTACTAACTGTATCTGATATCCTGAAATGACAATATTAACACATCTATGTAAGCCACATTGAGCCTGCAAATAGGTGGGGGAATGTGGGATACAAATGCAATAAATAATAAATGCTAATAAGCCCATTTTATACCTATGGATTTCTTAGCATTTAGCACATGCTAATCCGTTAACACACCTTAGTAAAAGGACCCCTTATTTAATTTGATTTCCAATTAAGGTTAATTTTTGGTAACATATATGAATAAATACAAAGGCACCATGAATGTATTGTTCTTTACCCCAAATTATTATTTTTTAGCCTTGAAGTTATGTTTTTATGAAGCCCTTCAGTTTCTGATGCTTATACATTGATTAAAATGGCATAGACCTGTCATACACTTCATTGCAATGTATAAACATCACTGCAATGCAGAGCAGGAGTACATGGCTTTTTTTTCTGTTTTCCAGTGATAGGAAGGTGAGAAAATTGTAAAAAAAAAAAAATAATAATAATGCGGTTCAGCTCCCCTGATGGTCCTCTGTCAATTGATATGACTTTTGTGTGGTTTAGTTAAGGTCCCCTAGTGGTTAGGGTGGTGGACTTTGGTCCTGAGGAACTGAGTTCAATTCCCACTTCAGGCACAGGCAGCTTCTTGTGATTCTGGGCAAGTCACTTAACCCTCCATTGCCCCATGTAAGCTGCATTGAGCCTGCCATGAGTGGGAAAACACAGGGTACAAATGTAACAAAAAAAAATTTTTAGCATTTGAATAGTTCAAGATATTAGAACGGGATCAGGGATGTTCCTCTGTATAAATCTTATGTATTTTTGAATATTCATCATGCTTTTTGCTATAAATTTTCATACATACACGTTTTCACTCTAAAGGAGTTTTGATGTTTTGGAATTGGGTCATGTGACACTGCTAGTGGTTAAAAACATGGCAGCATACTGAACTCTGTTTCAATTATAGCAGGACGGTGGACCTATATCTCTGAGGGAGAGAGATAGTAAGCACCCTTTACAGTCATATATTAGTTTTCCTTTGAGATAATTGGCTGTGGCAGAACTGCCATTCTCATGCCATGTTTTAAGACTAAAATTGACTTATTTCTGTGTTTGCCTTTTGAGTTTTAATCAAGCTTAGAGTTTGCAGTTACCATAAATGAATTAGGGGTCCTTTTACTAAGGTGCGCCGAAAAATGGCCTGTGCTGGTGTAGACACATGTATTGGACGCGCACAGATCCATATTTCAGTGCATCTGCAAAACAGGCCCTTTTTTGGGGCTGAAAATGGGCGTGCAGCAAATTGAAAATTGGCACGCGTTCATTTTGGGCTTGAGACCTTACCGCCATCCATTGACTTAGCAGTAAGGTCTCATGCATTAACCGGGCAGTAATCGTCAGCACACGTACAATGCCAATTACTGCCTAGTTAGCGCCATGTGCTGGAAAATTTTCCGGCGCACGTAGCAGGTGCATGTAAAAAATTAAATTACCACCTGGGCCACGTGGTGGCCGGGCGGTAGTTCAAAACGTACTCACATAGGACATAAGTACACGCCTACATGGCTAAGTAAAAGGGCCCCTAGGTTACGTAAAGTATACTCTTGGTGCCATATATTCAGAGCTAGGGCAATGATGTTTAGTTTCTTGATGGATTCTTATTCAGCTTTTTTGTTCTTAAATATTCCTTAGAAAATTCCTTATGAGAGTACAACAACCTGCTCAGATAAAGTGTCTTAGAAAGTCAAAATGCTGTCTTACTGGTTTTTAAATGTTGCCCTTTCTAAATTCATATTTTGTCCATTTAATTTTTCTTAGGACCTGACCTGTTTGTCTTGCGTAGACAGCAGAGGGACAATGATGTCAGATGATGGCACATATTCCTTTAGAGGAAGAGTAGGTGAATGAGCCCTGTATGTCATAGTCCATGTTATTGCATTCTGCTATAGGGTTGCCCTAATACATATGAGGACAGAATTTGTGGGTTTGTGGCAGCACCTGGGTCATGAGTGAGGTTTGTATTTGCTGGTGGATATCCATTTGAGATTAGGGTCTGTCAGTAAGCCAGGACTGTGAGTGGGTAGTATTGTTGTCCATGATAGATGGTAGATTCTTGATCATATATTTTAGTGATTATAGTTGTGAGTGGTAGAAGGAACTACAACATACATTTCAGAAATAGTATCCACCTACTGAAAAGTGAAAGAAAATCAACAGAGCCAAATCCCCAGGAACAATCTACTACAGGACTATCCTTTAAAAAAGAGAGCAACAGCACACTTCTGGTTGTCGCCCAGAGCTCCCAGCTAAAATTGCTACACCATAATGGGTCCTTTAGTGTTATGAATGGATTTAGGACAGAGGAATAGCAAACAAGATAATCCAGGAATGGAGAACTCCCACTGTAGATCAGTCTGCTTCTCCTCTAGATACTTCTCTGTTCGAGGATAGCGATTTGCTACAAATTGGCTTTAAGGTGATTTCTACCTAGATTGGATAGAGGGTCTTCTATGTGTGTATGATCTAATCCTTCTAGTGACAATGACTGTGCTAAAACTCTGAAGAGACAGGGAGGAGTATGATCCTCTCAAAATATGTTGATCATAGATGTCCATATCGTTGACCATCTTTGTGCTCAAACATGACATCCTTAACAGCATGCTTTGATTTTCTCGTCAGAAAAGGCAGTATATCAATAAACAAAAACTGAGAGGTCCTTTTACAAAGGCGCAATGAAAAATGGCCTGTGGTAGTGTAGGTGCGGGTTTTGGGTGCACACAGAATAAAGGCCTTTATTTGGCCAAATATGGACATGCAGCAAAATCAAAATTGCTGTGCTCCCATTTTGGGTCTGAAACCTTATCGCCAGCCATAGACCTAGTGGTAAAGAATTTGGGTGGTAATGACCTATGTGCATCAGATGCCACTTGGTGTGCGTCTGCTACGTGCACCAGAAAATAAAAAATATTTTTCAGATGCGTGTATCGGACACGCACCAAAAATGAAATTACCGCAAGAGCCATGTGGTAGTCAGGCAGTAACTCCATTTTAGCGCATGTTGGGCGCACGTAGACAGCTATGTGGCTTAATGAAAGGGATCCTGAGAGCATAAAAATCCTGAAATTTCAAAATGATGTTCTGCTTTGGTTGGTGTTGATATTGAGGTGCATAATCAAAAGGGACACCCAACTTTTGCTGAGGACGTCCTCGCAAAACGTCCTGGTGGAGGGGCAGGGAAACCCATATTATCAAAACAAGATGGACATCCGTCTTTAGTTTCGATAATACGGTCGAGGATGCCCAAATCCTGAAATTTAGGTCGACTTTAGAAATGGTCGTCCCTAGACTTGGTCGTTTCTGATTTTCGGCAACAATGGAAACCAAGGACGCCCCTCTCAGAAACGACCAAATGCAAGCCCTTTGGTCATGGGAGGAGCCAGCATTCGTAGTGCACTGGTCCCCCTGACATGCCAGGACACCAACCGGGCACCCTAGGGGGCACTGCAGGGGACTTCAGAAATTGCTCCCAGGTACATAGCTCCCTTACCTTGTGTGCTGAGCACCCCCAAAACCCACTACCCACAACTGTACACCACTACCATAGCCCTTACGGGTGAAGGGGGGCACCTATATGTGGGTACAGTGGGTTTGTGGTGGGTTTTGGAGGGCTCACATTTAGCACCACAAGTGTAACGTGTGTGGGGGGTTGGTGGGCCTGGGTCTGCCTGCCTGCCTGAAGTGCACTGCACCCACTAAAACTGCTCCAGGGACCTGCATACTGCTGTGATGGACCCGAGTATGACATTTGAGGCTGGCAAAAAATATTTTTTAAAAATTTTTTAGGGTGGGAAGGGGGTTAGTGACCACTGGGGGAGTAAGGGGAGGTCATCCCTGATTCTCTCTGGTGGTCATCTGGTCAGTTCAGGCACCTTTTTGTGCCTTGGTCGTAAAAAAAAAAACATCACCAGGTAAAGTCGTCCAAGTGCTCATCACAGATGCCCTTTTTTTTTTCCATTATGGGTCGAGGACGTCCATGTGTTAGGCACGCCCAAGTCCCGCCTTCACTATGCCTGTGATATGCCCCCGTGAACCTTGGTCTTCCCCATGACAGAAAGCAGTTGGGGATGCCCAAAATCGGCTTTCGATTATACCGATTTGGGAGACCCTGTGAGAAGGACACCCATCTTCCAATTTGTGTCAAAAGATGGGTGTTCTTCTCTTTTGAAAATAAGCCTGATTGTATCATATGTGGTTGGTATTGATTCTGTTATATGGCTGGATGATGAAAAGTGTCTTCACATTATTTTGTGCTATAATTGTCATTTTTGTTCTTTTTCTTGTGTGTATAACAGATAAAAATGTTTTACTTTTTCAATAAAACAAAACATTTTGTCACATACTAAAGTATTCCTAATCAGTATGGCTTAAATCCAAGTTGTAAATATAGAGGTTCACTGTATCTTACAACAATATATTCATATCACTGGAATGTCTTTTATTTCATTGCCACACTGTATAAATATATACGTTCTAGATAACATTGTATAAAAACTGTACATTTGTATACATATTTTACAAAAAAAACAGCCAAAAAGAAGAGAATTGCTTCTTGATTAGAATAAACTATCCTGCCCTTACAAATAAATACTGTACGGTCCTGAGAGAGAACAAAATACTGTGGTACAATGTGCTTTTGCAGGCTGATCTGTTCTTTCCACACACTGAAGTCGTGCAGTCTCAAAAACCCAACAAAGCAAAAATAAGCTCTCTTTTATATATCACATTCTATATTTTCTTCTTTATTAATCCCCCACCTCATACAGGATGTGTAAGCCCTTCACTGGTCTCTTTAAAGCCAGGAGGGAACTGTGCCCCAACCCAAAGACTAGCCTTCACTGCTGCCTCTTGACCAGCAAGGTTCACCACAATTGTCTTCCCTCTCTCTTTTCTATAGCACGGGCACATCAGACCCATAACACACCCAATTTCTGCTGGTGCCGCTATGCCAAAGGCAGAAACTTGAATCTCCAGCGGTATGACTAGCGCCACAGAGCCAAATCTTTTTAAAGTTCATTGCCATTTTCTCCTACCCCATCCCCAAGCAAATTTACAAAGAAGGCATTGAAAAGCATAGAACCAGCGATAATGTCTCCAATGACCAGGTCTAAGCCAGCAGTTCAATTATCACTGGACAGGTCCAAACCATAGCATAAAAGCATATGCATGGTTGTTAATGATGGGTCTTAGCTGTTGATAAAGTGCTGCTCTTCTTCAGTGGATAGATGGTATCTGCATCCAAATGTTTCTCCATCCTGTAGCATTATGCTGTGAGAGATGCTGGAGCTATTTTTTGGATCAATTTATTAAGGGCTGCAATCTTCTCCTCCAAAATAAAGTTTTTTCTCTCAGCATTTTTCTGCTTCTGCTCTGTAACCTGCAGAGCTTTCATTAGCTGTGCATTTTCCACATATAAGTCTTTCAGCAACAGGTCTGATTTTGCATTCTTCTCCAACTAAAAAGAAAAAAAAGCATTATTATAGCTACTTAGCTTATTATTCACCTCATTCTAAAAGACCTCTCGACCATGCCTAGCTATCCGCATGAATGATGAAGACAATCAAGAGAGAATTCAATAGCAAGGGAATTTAATCATGTTTGTATATTGGGTGTTGAGTTAACAAAACTTACACTCAAAATAAAAGACAGGCAACAGAAATAAGCAAAATGCATCTCTATAAAACAGTGGTTCTCAATTTTTTCTGTCTGGACACACCTGATGAATGATGCTTAACCTGACACAGTATAACAATTCAGAGTCAAAAGTAAACATGTATTCTACGTAAACAAAAACTCTCCCTCCCCCTATCAATAGGTGCAGAGCAGAACTAGGATATTTCCCTATAGAACTCATCATACAAAATAATCTCATTAACAGCAACATATCTCTCCACTATCAAACACGTTGGGGACTTTTTCAGGTTTTGTATAATTTCACAATTAGTACCCGTAACAACCCTGTCATACCATAGCAGCACTTATTTCCAAGACTGCACAACAAGAAACCTATGCATAACTAGGTAGCACTATAATATAACACATAAAATTTCTGCAGATCCATACTTACTAATGAAATGCTCCACTTAAGTCACTCACATGAAACACAACTGGACTTTCACAAAACACAGAATAGTTGACCACAAATTAGAAATTTGGAAACAAAAAAATTAAATGGAAACCCAATACTTTCTGTCTGCGTGAGAAACTACATTGGCTACCAGTTAAAGACCGGATCACTTTTAAAGTTTGTACCCTGGTGCATCAATAGAAATCAAACAAAATAAAACATGGAAAAGAACATAAGATGATACCTTTTTTATTGGACATAACTTAATACATTTCTTGATTAGCTTTCGAAGGTTGCCCTTCTTCGTCAGATCGGAAATAAGCAAATGTGATAGCTGACAGTGTATATAAGTGAAAACATTCAAGCATTACTATGACAATCTGACAGGGTGGGAGGATGGGGGTGGGTAGGAGGTATGCATGGGGACATCAAAGCATATCATTGATATTCTAACAGGATGGGTGTGGATAGGTGAGGGGTGGGGTGATCAACAGAGACATACAGCTTTATGGTTTATAATGGGCTAGGAACCCCAGATTCTTGTTAAGTCCTTTCTGTTGGGTGTTAAAATATTCGAATCATTCTGACTTCAAAGGTCTTACGTTCTTGTATGGTTTTAAAGTTACCTTTCAGTATTCTTACTGTGAAATCACTGGTACAGTGTCCTGGTTCTGTGAAGTGCTGTCCCACCAGGGTGGGGGCCCTACTGGCTGTATTGTTCATGTGATGTCTATGTAAATTGAATCTTGTCTTAAGCATCTGGCCTGTTTCTCCAATATAGCATCCTTCGTTACATTTTTTACACTGAATGATATATACCACATTGGAAGTTAAGCAAGTGAAAGATCCCTTTATGTTGAATATCTTTCCTATGTGGATAACTGTGGGGTCCTGTGAAATATTTTGGCATAGTTTGCAACTGGATAAATTACAGGGATGTGTGCCCTTCTGTTCCTTTTCAGTCTGTGATGGAAGTTTACTTCTGATTAGCTTGTGTTTTAAGTTGGGTGGCTGTCGGAAGGCCAGTACTGGTGGGGATGGGAATATCTCTTTCAGTAATTCATCCTCCTGGAGTATAGGTTGTAGATCTCTTATGATTTTCCTCAGTTTTTTCAGCTCTGGATTGTATGTCACTACAAGGGGGATTCTGTCTGTGGATTTTTTTCTTCTTGTACTGTAGCAGATTCTCCCTGGGTGTTTTGAGGGAGGAGGCAATATTCTTGGAGATTATTTTGGGGTTGTAGCCTTTCTGTTTGAAGGATGCAGTCAGGCTTTTAAGGTGTCTGTCTCTGTCCCCTGGGTCAGAGCAGATACGGTGGTATCTTGTGGCTTGGCTGTAAATGATGGATCTTTTTGTATGTGAAAGATGGAAGCTGGAGTTGTGGAGGTAGTTGCATCTGTCTGTGGGTTTCTTGTATATAGATGTTTGTATACAGCCATCACTGATTGAGACCGTGGTGTCCAAAAAATTGACTTTTTCTGGGGAGTAGTCAATTTTGAATCTGATTGTAGGATGGTATGTATTGAAGGCAGAAAAAAATTGTTTCAGAGTTTCTTCACCCTCCGTCCAAATCATAAAAATGTCATCGATGTACCGGTAGTATTTTAGAGGTTTGGTCTGGTGTGTATTCAGAAATGTCTCTTCCAGCTCAGCCATAAAAAGGTTGGCATATTGGGGTGCTGTCCTGGTGCCCATCACAGTGCCCATTATTTGCAGATAGATATCATTGTTAAAGCGGAAGTAGTTGTGAGTTAAAATGAATTTGATTAATTTTGTAATAGTTTCTGGTGAGTATTGATGGTCCAGTGTGGATTTTTTTAGGAGTCTTCCACATGCAGCTATGCCATCCGCATGTGGAATGTTGCTGTATAGTGATTCTACATCCATCGTGACCAGAAGGGTGTTAGGTGGTAGTTGCTTGATATTTTTCAATTTATTTAGAAAGTCTGTGGTGTCTTGTATGAAGCTATTAGTTTTGTGTATGAGAGGTTTCAGAATTCCCTCTATGAATCCAGATATTTCTTCCGTGAGTGTGCCAATACCTGATATGATTGTTCTGCCAGGGTTTCTCGGTTTGTGGATCTTGGGTAGCATGTAGAATGTGCCCACAGCAGGCTAGTTTGATATGAGTTTCTTCAGGTGATCAGTTACCCTGGTGCATAAAATCCTCTACGGAGAAGCTCCAGCTTATATGGATAACCTTATCAACTTACCACCTAGGAACTCTGAGAGATCATCTCGTTTGTACTTAACTCTCCATTACCCTACATGTTCTGGCCTCAAGTATAAAGCCACTTACGCATCCACCTTCCCCTATGTTGGTGCTCATTTGTGGAATGGATTACCTAAATCTGTAAAAACTACTCCCGATCATCTGACCTTCAGAAAAGCACTCAAGACCACCTTATTTGGAATAGCTTATGCTAAAGTCCCGCCGTTGCATCCCTAACTGTTGAACTGTACCTATCTTAATGACATCCTCCACTTTCTTACCCCTTCCCCTTCTCTGTAATTACTTACTGATCACTCCTACTTCCATGTACTTGATTGTAAATGTAATTTTCAGCCCTTTACTGTTATAAGCCACATTGGGCCTGCCGCGGGTGGGAAAATGTGGGATATAAATGCTATAAATAAATAAATAAAACAAGCAGACTGAATCAGGCACACAAGTGGGTGATGTCATCAGCACTTAACTGGCCAAGTGCTGACTCCGCCCCTGGAATACTCCCAAAACAGCTAGTTTTGCATTAGGCACTAACCAGACATTTTGAGCAGTACTAACTGATTAAGTCTACTTAAAATGAGCTGGTAGCCCAGTACATGTGATTTAACCAGACAGGAACCATTTCACTTTTGAATATCAACCTCCTTGTTACAGTGCACACTCTTGGTACAGAATGCACACTGTTTCCTGATAGTACACACTGTTCCTGACATTTGCTGTGAATGACACAGGAAACTAAAGAAAATGAAAAATTTTGGGCTGCACACCCCTAGTCTCATTTTCATAGGCTTGGTTTCCTTCACCCTACATGCTGTGCTTCATAGACTTCCAAGTGTATCAAGACTATACCTACTTACAAGAAGCAGGAGTCACAGGCACTTACCTGCTCCTTCAGCTGATTCACTTTCTCTTGAAGCATCACGCGCACATTCTTCAGATTCATTTCTACCTCTAACATTCTTTCCTCCATCCTCCTGAGAAGCTTCTCATGCTCTTCCTGCAATCGGACATGACACACTAGTGTACAACAAAATAAGAAGTCTAACACAGCAAGACTGTCACACAAACAAGTAACCTGAGGTACCCCAAAGTACGAAGGTAAGATAAAGGGGTGTATGCTGGTCAAATGTTTTTACCTAGATTACCTCAAAAGAACTCAGGCCCCAAAGCTCAGAACTCCCGCGGTAAGCCAACAGCTCAGAAACTATACTGCCAGAACAGCGCACAAAATTATCTCGCCAATGCTCAAAGGAAATGGTATGCAAATCATATGCATGCTGTTACAGCGAAAGCAAAGGAGGGGGGTGTACTTGGTGCATGTGCAGAAGAGTTTCGTGTTAAGTGTAGCTCCTGTGCACATGAACTGGGCAAACTTGAATGTGAAGTACACATTGGTATCTGTTTTCTGCGCCTTTAAATATAAAACTGAAAATCTGGTTTATTTTTGGCTGCTGAGAACATAGATGGCCAAATCGATGTTCAGCTCTGGACAGCTAAGTTCACAGTGGCCAAAGATAGACCTACTATTGAAATGGCCAGATTTGGCCACCAAACTTAGCCAACAATGTGCTGAAAATCGGTAGATAGCCGGTTATATTGCGTGATATAACCAGCTATCCGTTAGGTGCTAACTGGGAATATTCAGCGGGAGACAGCTGACTATCTCCCGCTGAATATCAGCAGATAGTGGAATAAGTACCATTTAACTGGCCAGGTGCCGTTCCTGGCCAGTTAAATGGTTTTAAATATTGGCAGGATAGGCACATGACTATATGAATTCTCAAAATATTAGAACAAATCCCGCAGAAATCAAATGAACATTTGCTTGAGCAGGTGTAAATGAATATGTGTATGTTATAAAGTAAGTGTGTAAATTGCAACACCATCCATGCTCTGTCCAAACTCCGCCCCAGAACATGCCTAGACTAAAGACACATACAAGTATACACACAGTAATTTTATGAGGCAATATACGTCGGTATAGTGCCAAACATGCTTGCAAATCCTATATAATAATTTGCACCTCCAACGTTCCATCACTGTCTGGCTGCCTGGGTTCGTAACATCTCATGACGTCAGCCAGCCTCCAGCGTTCCATTCCCCCTCACTGCCCCGCCCTCATGTCAAAATGTAATGATGTCAGAGGGCGGAACAGTGAGAGGGAAGGGAACGCTGGAGGCGAGCTGATGTCAGGATGTTACCAACAGAAGGGAGGCCAGCCAGAAAACGATTAGGTACAAAGGAAGAGAGAATCGTGGCACATCGAGGGGAGGGCAGAGCAGAGTAGAATCGATGGACATGGATGGGATGGGAGGAGAGGACAGGAGAGAAGAGAATCGCGGGACACGGACGGGAGGGCAGGGATAGGGTTACCATATGTCCGGATTTACCGTAGGACAGCCCGCCCGCCCGCCAGCCTGCCCATTTGTCCAGAAATCCGGACAAACGGGCAGATTGCTAGCCTCCCCTCCCCTTAGTTACAACTGCCCTGGTGGTCTAGTGACCTCTTCCGCCTTCGGGGCAGGAAAGAGCCCCCTCTTTCCTGCCCGGAGTGCTGCCCTGCATGCATCTTTCCTGTTGGTGATCTCAGCGCTGATTCAAAATGGCCACCGAGAGTTGAAGTGACCTCGCGAGACTTCAACTCTCGGCGGCCATTTTGAATCGGCGCCGAGATCAGCAACAGGAAGGATGCATGCAGGGCAGCGCTCCGGGCAGGAAAGAGGGGGCTCTTTCCTGCCCCGAAGAGGTCACTAAACCACCAGGCCAGTAGTAAGGTAAGGGGAGGGGGGTGACGGGGTGTGTGACAGGGGGGAGGGGAAAATGTGACGGGGTGGAGTGAGGGTGTGAAAGGGGGTGTGATGTGGTATGAAAGAGTTGGGGTGGGTATGTGGTGGGGTGGGGCATGTGTCCTCCTTTTTGGGGGACAAAATATGGTAACCCTAGGCAGGGAAGAGGAGAATCACTGGACATGGAGGGGAGGGAAGGGAAGAATCACTGGACATGGAGGGGAGGGCAGGGGAGAGACAAAAAAATTGCTTACAAGAGAGCCTTTCTAGGGCCCGTTGCATTGTTGAGGAAATGGGCTGGGTTCCACTAGTGTCTTCATAAGATTACCCTCCACAAGTAATGGCGTTTAGAAAAGCCATCTCTTACATTGTTATATCCAGGGCTTTTTTTGAGGGGGTACTGAGTACCGGCACCTTTTCCACTGTCTGCTAAACTTGACCCATGGTTCTCATATTTTAATGAAAGAGCTCAGGTTCTACATACAAATTCTGCCTTGTCATAGATTCTATGACTGGTTGCAGGGGGCCTGGCTATTGTGGGGTGAGTCCCTCAATGATCACTCCACCCCTGAAGAGTGGCCTGGCATTTGAGTACCGGCACCTTTTTTGCTAGACAAAATGCACTGGTTATATCCGTAGAACAGAGTTTTGAAGGGGGCATGTTGCAGACATGTTTTAGGCAGGAACAAAAACAATGCATATATTTCCAACTTTCCAATGGCGAGACATGTATACTTACAAAATACAAGACATCTGCATTCTCACTTGCTCCAAGGCAGGTTTAAGTATCAGCTAGCTGACCATTTGGACCTGGGATTTGTACAAGTGACTGACAGGGCAGTTGTGCTTACCACTCTAGTGTTTAAAGCCACCTCGAATATCCAATAGAGAACCTGATCTTCTTCCTGGTCTATCACCATATAAAGGTAAGTGCTGACCCTGTATATTTAGCGGCACTATCCATATAAACAGTCGCAATGAATGTACAAGTAAGTGGTGGCTGTGCCATAGAATATCAGTTTCCTTTAGGTCCGGTGAACATTCAGCTGGCCTAGTGGTTAGGGTGGTGGACTTTGGTCCTGAGGAACCGAGTTCAATTCCCACTTCAGGCACAGGCAGCTCCTTGTGACTCTGGGCAAGTCACTTAACCCTCCATTGCCCCAGGTACAAATAAGTACCTGTGTACAATATGTAAGCCGCACTGAGCCTGCCATGAGTGGGAAAGCGCAGGGTACAAATGTAACAAAAATAAAATCCATTCAGTAAAAAGTGGAGGTGGCCAGGAGGATAATGATGTCACTGGAGCCACACTCAGGTTATTAATTTTATTGTTGATAAGATTAATAACCTGTGTGGTTCCAGTGACATCATTTTCTCCCTGGCCGTCTCCGCTTGTTGTTGTTTCTGTTTTCTGTGGAACATTTTTGTTGTTCTCCTGTTTCTCTTATCCACTCAGCAACTGACTTTTGCCATGAAATAGATAAATGTACTGCCATCTTTGCTCCCCCCAACAAATAGACCCATTATTAAAATGGCTAATTATTTTGGTTATTGGCTGCAGTCCCCAGTGGGTGAAGTGTATGTGCCCCTGAATTTTGCCCCCATATTTGGATCTTTCAGATTTCATGGCCTATCCAGTGATGTCTCTCCTTTGCTGTTCATCATGGGGAATGCGACATTTCCAGCTGTTAGAACTTCCCTTTTGTTTCTGCGGTGGGCGGGTCAGGGGATTAAGTATCTATACCATGTGCTTACAGAGGATGGATGACTTAAGTAATTCGAAGACTTAAGCACAGAATATGGGCTAGTCATAAATGATCAATTTGCATAGATCCAATTGCAGTATCACATAAGGGGGTTGGAGATGAGACTTGATATACCGTCTTTTTGCGATTACAATCAAAGCAGTTTACATATTATATACAGGTACTTATTATTTTGTACCAGGGGCAATGGAGGGTTAAGTGACTTGCCCAGAATCACAAGGAGCTGCAGCAGGAATTGAACCTAGTTCCCCAGGTTCTCAGGCGACTAGGGTACTCCTCCACTTTGCCACAATTAACATCTATAATCTGGGACCACTTTAACACTATATATGGTTTACACGCTCAACTTTTGATTCCTTTGAAATATTACCATGGCTATTTGAGGGGAAAACTCCTGGAACATGATTATGCGCTAGAGTAATCCCCCATTATAATGAGAATTACTAGTACTGATGGGAGCCTTCCCTAGAATCACTGGGGGAGGGAACTGGTCAGTAATGGCAATAATACAGGCCCAGCCCCAAGGGGAATGTTTGTGGGAAAGTGCTGAGGGAAATGTTCCTGGTTGTTGAATGACAGTAGGGGAGGAGTTGTTGGTTGTTCCCGCTATAAGTACTTCCTCATCTCTTTAGATGTATTCTATAAACGGCTCTATATGCAGCCAGCCATTTTTAAAATACCCAGGAAACTATGCACATTCTGACTTGGAAGTCCCTTTTCCCTCCCAGACGACCAATATAAAATTGGCTTTTTAGTATATTACTTGTAGATATGCATACAGTTCTTTCTGGGGTCCAAAGAGCTGGGTTACCTCAGATTCAGAAATCCCATTATCTTCCTACTTCCTGAACACTAAAATCTGTGCTAACCCAGCGTAGGAGAAATACTGATTCTTTGCTGTCCTGCTGAAATTTCAAGCACCTCCTCAAAGGTGACAGCAAATGGGCAAAGTTTCTAGGAAATAACACAGCATACTTAGACACTGTAGCACTGTTTTGGAGGACTGTGAAAGTGGTCATCATGGGGAGATAATTTTATTTACGACCAGAAGGACAAGAGTTGGATAAAATATTTCTTAAATTGGAAAAACAAGTAAGGACAGGTAGCTTCTGGAAAGCAATCCTCTGCAGAGATAAAACAGGGCTATATTGGTTTCATAGCCAGCACGCAACATGTTACACTATCAGAGAACTACTATACTAGAAGTTAATCCAAAATGGAAACAAGCTTGGAAAGCGGCAGCCCTTAAAACTGAGAGGGACATAAATATGTTGAAGCAATAAGGGACAGTGAGTTTTCTCATGTGGGCTGACTACTTAAGCGCCTATTCCAAAAAGAAGGGAGCTGTAAATGCAGGTAAAAACATCCTTGGACATGGGGATCCTCCTACAGATTAGTGGAGAACAATTAGAACTATTTAATGCCCCCTATCTTTACTGAGGAGATTCAAATGACAATGAGAGAGGCCACAAATTGCAAGGCCCTTGAACCCAGCGGGTTATGGGGGGAATGGATTTTTGCAGTACCACATGCCTGCAGGGTGACTGGAGCACAGCATCACTCTACATTACTAAGATCAGGAATGACTAAATAGGAGTTGACAGAAAATTAAAACCCATGGGGCTGATATTAAGCTTGTGAGGTGGTGGTGGGGGGAATAGTAAGGGAATGCTTAATATAGGTAATTAGGGGTTGAGAAATTGTCATGGTAGGTGGATGTAAAATATTCAAATGTTTGCTGTAACTGGTATTTTTGTATGGTTTGGTTAATAAAAGTATTTGAAAGTTCAAATGCTGGCCGCTGCAGTTAAGAAAAACACCAGATATTCATCACTGGTATCTGGATATGGACCAACGTTGAATATGTGGGAATCAGTGCTGACCAACGGTATTGTCCAATTAGTGGTGATTCTCAAATTGCTAACCAGATATTTAGACCTCTAACTGGATAGCTATCATCGTTGACTGGATAACCTCCAGCTCCTTCTAAGCTCTGCTCATAGACTGACCGGACACTGTCCGGATTAGTACTGAGGTGATTAGAGGGAATATTCAATGGCACTATCTGGTCAGTGCCACTAAATATTCCACTGTCCGGCACATATCCAGTTAGCAGTACCAGGTATTTGGATAAGTGCCTTTAAATATCGGCCAGTGTATTTCTTCATCAGGAACAAAATAAAAGGAGAAAATATGTTTAATATTTCTGTCATAGTTTTGTGGGGTATCAGTTATAGAGTTGTTGTTGTTGTTGTTTTTTTGTTTGTTTTTTTGCCATACTAAAAATGTATGAGGTTTCTGTTGTGCTTGGGGATTCTTCCTCTGACTTTGTATTTTGTTGTTTGGTGTTATGTACGAGTTCATCTTGTAGGATTGGTTGTTGTTCATTTTGAATGTGTTTAATAAAACCTAATTTAAATAAAAAAAAAAAAAGAGAGAGAGAGTAAGGACATGGTTTTCTCCCCCTTTCCCCCCTCACCAAGGACACAAATAAATAACAGAATCCTTTCTCACCTGCTGGCAGGCTAGCTGCGCCTTGGCTTGGTCTGCAAGAGCCTGGAGACTCTCCTGCAACTGTTGGACTTTCTGCTGTTCTTCTGACAGTTTAGACTGCAGCTGGGCCAACTGACTTTTAGACACAGCACCAGTCAGCTGCTCCTTCATATGCTGCAGCTCCCGCATGTGCTGAGACTGGGCGAGAGTCAGTCTGCTGTTGGCTTCTAATAACTGCATTTCACGGATGGGGGGTTGGGGGGGAAAGCAAAGAAAAGCAATAGGTCATAACAGATGAACCGCAACCGAGAACGTGTTTTGAATGCATCATATTGGTGGCCCCATTTATACAATAAGGAGAAGGCAAAAATTTACAAATCGTCAAAATACTTTAAGTTATAGTGGTCCCCACAGGTGCCTCTACCCTATCTGATTTTCAGGATATCCACAATGACACTAGCTTCAATGGTTGAATTACTTAGCATGGAAACTGAGAAGAGTGCTCCCTGGCTGTAAGAGCACAGCAAATGATTCAAGTCGGTGGACACAAGTTTCTCACATGATCACTGAAGGCCCTAAAGACGTTTGGATACATTGATGGACATACATGCTGTAAGTATTGACTAAGTTGGTTATCTTGAAAGTGCATTATATGATGGACATATACGTCATACTAATGATGATATTTTGATATATATTGCTGTAATGTCACAATTGTTAATGTATGAAAAATACAAAATGACAGTAATGAAGCTGCAAGAAAAATATTGTTTAAGTAGTATGCAGCTGGTATGGGTATTTTCTTTCGTCCTTCAGAAGAATGAGTGTGAGGTTATTTTAATAGTGGATGAGTGTGAATGATTTGGGTTGAATGAATATGAATGTGTTTTGATGTAAGCAGCAAGGGGTTGATGTAAGCAGGTTAAAGCTGTGGAAGATTTTTCAATGATAATTTTTCTAATAAATTTGAATAAGATAACAGTAGTTGTAGTTACTTTTGTGGGAGGCAATGAATATGCTTGAAATATTTTTGTGTACAATAGAGGTGATACATGCAAATCTATTAAATGAAAAAAAAAACTCAGGTCAATATTCAGAAATATGTATCCAGATATCATCTGCTTTCCACATATGTGCTGCTGACTGAGATATTTAGAGACACTATCTGTTAGCCAGATAACCAAAAATAGATACCGCCCAATATATATCTGCAGCAGTCAATGTTTAGGCCAGTGGTTTCCAAACCTGGTCCTGGAGGCACCCCAGCCAGTCAGGTTTTCAGGATATCCACAATATATATTCATGAGAGAGATTTCCATGCTGTGGAGGCAGTACATGCAACTCTCTCATGAATATTCATTGTGGATATCCTAAAAACCTGACTGGCTGGGGTGCCTCCAGGACCAGGTTTGGGAATCACTGGTTTAGGCAAAACACCAGCTGCCATGGTGAACGGAAACTAGATACTCATCAAAGGTACTCAGACACCAGCTAGCACTGAATTCAAACTGCTAACCGAATAAAGTAGACAACAGAACAAAGAAGAGCTCAGTTTTTGTCTAGGTGCACCTAATGAGTGGTCTCTTATTCTGTATTCAGTGAGGGTCTGTCCATGTTCGCATATGACTGAGGTGCAATCAGATAATTAATAATATTGCTTGTTCTTTTAACCGCTCATGGAATATCATGAGCGTGTTCTTACTGATCCTGCCGTGGTACCTGGTCCTGGCACTCCTCAAGCTCCTCTTTCAGTCGTGTTTGCTTTTGTCTCAGTATCTGGCATTCCTGGTTCATGTGTTCCAGTTGCATCTCAAGCTGTTCAACCTGTTTCAGTCATCAAAAGATACACAGAAACATTAGTACATAGGCAAGACAAGATGGGTTTAACTGAAATGAAAGCTAAACAGTCCAAATGTCATATAATACTGCTGGTAGGGTTACTAGCTGGCTCCAGATTTGTCTAATACTGTTGATTCTCTCCTGGATCTACCTCATTGATTGCAAAGGCTTCTGGTTTACATTTGTTAATTCATTCCCTAAGAAAAGCAAACATTCAAGTCCTTCCATGAAGTGATAAACCCATGAATAAATCAACCCCATTGGGCAAAGCTGGAGCCAGTTGATGACCCTAATTCATGCACAGCAAATAATGCCCACTCCTTCCCCCCAGGTTAAATACAAATCTTACTATTAAGCTATCATTTTTGAAAATGTTTGTCATTCTTGACCGTCCCTTGGGAACAGTCATGTTTGCAGAGTGTTACAAATACCATGATAATAGGATGGAGTGTGTGATGTGATGTGTCATTTCTGACTCCAAACCCAGTATGGGGACCTTGCTTCCCCCTTCTCCCCTCCCCCCCCCCACACCACCACCACTTGCAGAACCTCATTACCCTTCTCTTGTACTTGCCCAACATGGACTGAGCCCTCAATGTGGTCCCTACTCACAAAGGTTTGCCCATCCCTATAGTATGGTCAGTTCAAATACAAAGCATGCGAGTTCATTTAAGATTTCTGCCTATTGGCCTATTGCCAGTGGAACTATGAGGAGCTGCTGAAAAGCTTTCTAATAGTAACATAATACTATAAATATAAATACAATAGGACAATAATAAAGAAATTTCTGTGAGCAAAAGAATGTTTTACCAAAGGAAATGGGGGCTTTGATTATTTTCTACCTCCCATAAGGAGTAAAAATCTGTGCATTATTTTGCAATATGCATCTATTTCCCTGCACTGTGTGGAGATATTTCCAGGAGTGAGGAGAGTGCAGAGACTTAGACAACACATGTAGTTTTGACCAGACATATCAGAGGGGACAAGTAAAATGAGAATATGGCTAATAATGGTTTCTAGACTTTTTCTCCAGAAACATGTCTAAATCCTTGTGGCCTGGCTTGGTCACTGTTTGGAAAACAGGATATTGGGCTAGATGGACCACTGGTCTGACCCAGTATGGCTACTCTTATGCTTTTATGTTCCTTGTTAACCCAGCTATATTAGCTGCCTTGACCACATCTTACAGCTAAAAATGTACCGCTTAATTGTAAGTTGAATGAAAATATTGTTTGGATTTGTTTTAACTGTGCTACCTATTAATTTCATGGAGGGCCCGCTTCTCTTACTACTGTTAAAAAGAATAAACAGCTACTCCCTATGTACCCATTCCACCACACTCATGGTTTTACAGACTTTTATAATATCACTTCATAGTCGCCTCTTCTCCAAGTTAACAAACCCTAAACTGTTAAAACTTTCATCAAAGGGGAGCTATTCTTGTTTACAGAGCAAAAGTCCAGAAACTATTCTTAGCCACTCATTTATTTCACCTGTTTCCTTTGATACATTTTCTAGCCCCACTATAGGGGCAATTCTATAGTACAGGCATTGACATTTAAGTACCCTGCATGTATAAATGCCAAGACCTAAATGTGTAGGTAGCAGGGGCGTAGCCAGACTTTGAGATGGGAGGGGGCCAGAACCCAAGGTGAGGGGAGCACATTTTGGTGCCTCTCCCTACCACTCCCCACCACCGCCTTGCTGCCTCCCACCCACCGTCGCTGCACATACCTTGGCTGGTCGGGATCCCCAACCCCTGCCAGCTGAAGCACTGCCACACATGCCTTGGTTGGCGGGGGGTCCCCAACCCCCGCCAGCTGAAACGCGTTTTCCAGCACTGGTCTCTGGCACCGCCGCATTTCCTGCCCTGCTATCTCTTCCCCTTATGTCATGTCCAGCATGCTCGTTTTAATGAGTTTCACTAAAATGCGCATGCTGGATGTGAGGGAAAGAGAGAGCAGGGCAGGAAATGTGGCGGCGCCGGAGACCAGTGCTGGAAAAAACGCTTCAGCTGGCGAGGGTTGGGGACCCTTGCCAGCCAAACCATGGCCCCCCGTAGCTATGCCACTGGGTAGCTTACTTTACAACTTACACAAGTGTCAGATTTCATAAAACTAGATGTCCATATGGAGTCAATTAAGGAGCCAAGCTATCAAATTTAAATTTTTCACTTTGTTGGATGGTTTTAAACACCAGAGAGGTAAGCACATTTTCACCCTCCTCTAAAGAAGAGCTGACACACAGGACTCAGAGCTGGTGTAAGTGCCAACAGACAAAAGCTTTGAAATATACATGTACTGGCTGTTGAAAATAGAAAATACATACACAATTTTCAGGCCTGCCCTTCAATGCTCATGTACACAGCAACTATTCTAAAACTTACATACATAAAGTGATTTATTTATTTTTTATGATGTTTTTTTTTTTTTGTTACATTTCTACCCCACACTTTCCCACTCATGGCAGGCTCAATGTGGCTTACATATTATATACAGGTACTTATTTGTACCTGGGGCAATAGAGGGTTAAGTGACTTGCCCAGAGTCACAAGGAGCTGCCTGTGCCTGAAGTGGAAATTGAACTCAGTTCCTCAGGACCAGAGTCCACCACCCTAACCACTAGGCCACTCCTCCATTATTAATGATAAAAATACAATAAATAGAACATCTTCAAAATATACCGTGACTCTTTGGTACATGGCTTCCAATAAGAGCAAAGCAGCCTAGAACTCAAATTCCCACCCCTCATATCCATACCTTCCCCATATCCTCCACAGAACCTTAATAAGTCCTTAGCTTAACCTACTATGGAGGTGTGAAGACTGCTCAGGAAAATCCCTTTCCTTTACAATAGGATGAGTCTTCATTTCATTATTTGGGCATACAGCTCCTGTTTAAGACCTTTCTGCTAAAAAATATCTCCGGGCCTCTTTCCTATACTAGTGAGTGCCTACTTCAGTGGTGGACTTTTCCTTTAACTTTGCATGGTAGAATTCAGCTTTTTAATATGATATTATTCCCAAAATGGCTTTATACATTTCAAATTTTGCCCTTTGGCTCTTGAAAAAGAATATATTTACCCTCCAAAAGCTTTTGACCAAGTTCTGTTGGGGAGCAGGAAACCGAAATTGGCTTTTAAACATCATGTATGGTGGAATGAGTCTCCCTGATCTCCCCAAATATAATCAGGTGCGCCTTATGAGACAACTAGGTGATTGGTTTTTAAATCAGCAAACGTTTACTAGTTTGGATTATGAACGAGCCTTTTATTACTCCTGGCATTTTAACTTATTACTTCATAGTCCGCTATCATCTATTCCACATTCCCTGCAGCTCAGTGTCTTGCCCTGCCCACTTCAGAATATGTGGTGTACTTTTGTATGGTTATTGGGAGGTAATCCTGGATCATCGGATCAGCTACCCATCCAGGGCAACCTCCATTTTTCTCCAGGGATGACATGCACTGGTTTTGCCCGCTGTGCTCAGCAGGTAGTGACACTTTTACAACATGTGATGAATGGGGGGGGGGGGGGGGGGACTGATCTGATTTTTTGGGGGGGCTTTGTCAGTTGCGTCACTATATACAGTCTCTGGATCCTGCTGGAGTGGAGTTTTCGCTGGGTGATCGCTTACAGAATTTTTTTGACAAGTTTCTAGAGGGGAACTTTTCATTTTGTGTGTTCATCATGAACTCTGGTCTCTTTTCCCTGCTCAACCTCATGATGGGTTGAGTTCTCACTGGGGCGTGGACTTGGGCATCTCTTTGGAGGCACTGGATTTCCCAAAACTGATTGGGCGTATCCCTGAAATTTCAGTTAGTGCTGAGTTACAAAAGTGCCAATTTCATGTGCTTCACTGTGTATATTTTACGCAAGACCAAGTTTTTAGATCAGGTAGGATAGAGACTCCCATATGTCAGAAATGTCATGGAGATGTTAATAATTTTATGCATGCTTCTGGAGCTGCTCGAAGGTAAAACATTTTTGGCAGGCAGTTTGGAGGTATCTGGAAGGTCTAGTGGGTCAGTGTTTGCCATTTTCCCCAGTAAGGATCTTGTTGGATAAATATGAGGCTTTCTGTGTTGCTAATAGATATCATCATTCCTTACTCCAGAAGGCAGGAGTACTCGGTAAGAAGGTTATCTTAGGGGTCTGGATCAGTCATGTAGTTCCCTCCTGTTGGGCATGGCATAAACATTTTCATGTCCTTATGCTGCTAGAGCTATGCCAAGCTAAGTTTTTGCTGAAGAGGAAGAAGGCCTTTTTAGCAGTGTAGGAGGTATATCTACAATCACTGTTTCCTCATGCCCGTAGTTTGATTCTTAATTGGTTTTGACCCACCTGGTCTCATTGTGTTGGGAGTCCTTCACCACACACATCACTGGATGTATGGGTGTGTGTGTAGTTGGTTTGTTTTTGTTTTTTTGTAGGGTGGGGGTTGGGGGGTTTGAGAACCCTGGGAGATCAGAGTTCACTCCTTGGGTCCTTCTTGGGGGGGCGTTTGATTTTGCTCCTGTTCTTTTTTGGTGTAAAATATACCTGCCCTGTGCCTAGCACATGTTGTCACTGTGGTTTGGTGGGATAGGGAGGGATTTGGGGCCTGGCTTGTATTTGTAAAGCATTTATATCTTTTGTTTGCTTGCTTGATGTCATATCTTTCTTTGCTCTATATAAATGTTGTTTTCGGACAGTATGGTGGAGAGGTGGGGGACTGGGGTTAGGACTGATTTGGTACAACTGTTGAACAAATTTGTTGTTTGCTGTTGGAGTGACTCTCGTTTCATTGTTTGTTCAATAAAAATTGCTTTAAACTAAAACTATTTGAAGAAAGTATTTCTACACTCAACACACAATTAAGCTAAGGAATTTATTGCTGGAAGATGTGTCCAAGGCAGTTATTACAGCCAGATTTAAAAAGGGGTTAAGAGGTTCCTGGAGGACAAATCAATATACTATTGTTCGCCATGTAGACTTGGGAAAGCCACTATACTATTTTCAGTCCACTAATCAGGTAGCTAACTGGATAAAGTTAGGACAGACTTTTTAGTATCCTAACTCTATTCGGTTAGTTATCCAGGTGCCAGGCGGCTGAATCTTACCGGGACCTGAATAAATGCCGGCGCTTGTATATCCCCAGATATTCAGTGCTAGTATCCAGGTATGCCAACCTGGCATTGAATATCTGGGTATAAAACAGCCTATGGCAGCCACCATTTAAGGATCTTAAACAAAAATACTCCAGACCATCTTTTAAGCTATGTCAAAATATTTATTATGTAAAAATACTATCACTCCTCTCTCATTCATACCACTCACACACAATACTAACAGCCTGACATAGTAGTCACTCTGTAACGCGCTATGTTGTCAAACGCAGTAAACAGTTCACAAACTGATGTTGTAATAAGGGAGAAAATAGGTTCAACACCCCTCTTTCTTCTGTAACCAAGAGCATATAATACTTGTAAAAGACTCCTAGATATAGTATCTTCACATAATCAAAATGTGGCCGCTCTCATAAAGTCAAGACAAATCGCAACAAGTAGTTAAGTCCCAACATGTTTTCTGACCCAGCGCGAGTCTTAATAACCCATTTCAGCGGGTCAATCATTGAGAACAACAGAAGCAATCACTAGTCAGCTGTCAGACATAAAGTTCAAATGCCCCTCTGCTTCTCAATGCGAGATCACATTTTGTAGTTCTTCAGGATCGACCCGCTGAAATGGTGCTTCTCCTGAAGAAGAGCCACCATTTAAGAACATGCTGACTGCTCCATGCTGAATGTTGCCCCTGAATTATTGCTTTTAGGGTATCATAATCCTCCCTAGAAACCTATGGTAGGCCTGCCAGAGAACAGGGCAGCAACAATTTTCTCCATGCTAAGTATCACTTTCCACTTCTTCTCTGACGAGAGAGAGATGTGGTAGCCGTGTTAGTCCACTTTTAAAGGTAATCAATGGAAATAAAACATGGAAAAGAAAATAAGATGATACCTTTTTTTATTGGACATAACTTAATACATTTTTTGATTAGCTTTCAAAGGTAGCTCTTCTTCGTCAGATCGGAAATAAGCAAATGTTGGTAGATGAAAGAATATATAAGTGAAACTCAAAGCATTTCAGTGACAGTCTAACAGGATGAGGGTGGGTTAGGTGAGAGCCGGGTGGATGAGAGACAGGTAGATATGCATGGAGATAAGAGGGTGATAAAGCAGTACAATTTGGTTTATAATGGGCTAGAAAACCCAGATCTTTGTTAAGTCCTGTCTGGTGGGTGTCAAAATATTTAATCATTCTGACTTCAAAGGTCTTACGTTCCTGTATTGTTTTAAAGTTCCCTTTTAGGATTCTTACCATAAAATCACTGGTACAGTGTTCTGGTTTTGTAAAGTGCTACCCCACAGAGGTGACATCCTGGTTGGTACTAGCATTTTTCATATGGTGTCTATGTAAATTAAATCTTTTCTTTAGTATCTGACGAGAGAAACTAGAAACTGTTCCACATATGTTCCATTAGAACCCTGGAGCCAACCACTAGGGATCTCTCCACAGGAATCTACTGAGGCATACTAGTAACTAAGCAGGAACTACTTGTGCTACAGAGAAAATGAAAGAATTTACTTTACCCTTCTCACCTTTTCCTTGCTTTCCTCTGCTTCCTGGAGAATACCTTCTCTCTCCTGCTGTAGACTCTGGTGTTCGAAAGTCAAAGCTGCGACCTGTGTGTGCATCAAACACAAATCATCAATCACTGCTTTACACTCAAGCATTCATTCTGTAGGAAGGCTGGAGAGCCCAAGCTAAGCAAAGCAAACTTGCTGGGGAAGTGATTGACCTCCTTCCCTTCTTGACATAGTGACAAAGCATGAGTGGCATACAAAAACACATTTGCAGTATATAGATTTATAAATATAGCCACCAATATTTCTGTCTAGAAGTCTTTCTGTAGGCCCAAATAATCACTCGAGCTGGTCAGCGTATAATATTAAGCCCAGGGCCGCCACCCACCCACCCACCCACCTCCCTCCATCCAGCCTGCCCTCGTTTGACGTAACTTGTGCGAGGGCGAGACACAGGGAGGGAAGGCCCGAAGGGAGGCGATCTGCAGACTACCGCTGCTGCGCTTCTTTCACACGGAGCGAGGTCAAGGTGAGGCACTATGATTTGAATTCAGGGGGGCCCAGCCTGGTGGTGGACGGAGGTGGGCGGGTGGATGGGACTGAAGCGCTGGGCCCCCCTTGGAGGCCCGGGCAACTTTGTCCCCCCCCCCCACCCCACCCCCTCTCAGCGGCCCTGATTAAGCCCTGGCACTTAACTTTGTTCATACATTCATCATCACTATGGTGCAATTCTACTAGTGGGTGCCTTCTTTTAGGAGTGCTGATGCAAAGCAGGGAGCACATATTCTAATCTGGGCACCGATCGAATAATAGCATATGTTGGCATTGGCGTGCCTTACATGTACACGCCTGCAGTAATTCCTGCCATAGATCTGGTGTAAATGCACCCAGAGTGCACATAATTTACAATATTCTGTAAGTTATGCACATAAGTGAGAGACACGCCTATGTGCCACCCATGTTCCTCCCCCTGCAATTATGACCAACAGCACTTACACGTGCCCTTATAGAGTAGCATTTAAAGCAGTTACATGCTCACGTGCTAATTTCCCTACAGTTACACATATACACGAGTATATAAATGCAGGTGCGAATTTACAGAATTACATTTTATCTATGTAAATAGTGTTACTTCATGTACAGCGCTGAGAAAGTTTTGCATCACCTAAGCAAAACTTCACATTTACATGTTTAGTTGGCTCACAGTCAAAGTACGTCATAGAAACGTAGAAAACATCATTTTATTCAGAATACTACATTCACTTTGAGTGGTTTTATGTTATGCTCTAAGTATTGTGGCATTTGTAGAATGCATGGATTCTGCACCAAGCTAGGATTGAAATGGACCAACCAAATAATAGGGCTGTCTTCCAATAGAAATGCAGATCATTTAGTCAATCACACTGCGGCTAGATGCACAGCTTGCAGTATAAATTTTGGCAGGAGTTACCAAAACACTTAATGCTGAAAAGTGGTTCAAAGACGAAAAATTCAAAGCGCAGGCTGCATTTGTCAGGAAAGCTGGGTTTGTGTGGTAGTTTTGCATGAGGAGGGGTATTCCGGTCAGGAGACTGCTGCAAAGGATGGATGGAATCAAAGTACAGTATAAGATGACTGGCAGCATGAAGGATAGGTATTGATGTGGTCAGCCTAAGAAGTCGAGATAAAGAAAGGATTGTTTGTTGCTCAAGATATCCTTGAGCAACAGGAAGCTCACCTCTCATCACTGCTCAGAGAATGGAAAGAGAAATGCTCAGCTGGTGTTTGCACTTCAGCTTTAAGGAGAAGATGCTTGGAATTTGGAATGAGATTTCAGAACAAGGACAAAGCCACTGCTGACAGATGACCAGAGAAAGAGGCGTATAGCATGGGTAAAGAAATACTCCAGTTAAAGCAAAAAAGAATAGGAGAAAGTGTTACTTAGTAATGAAAGCACTTTCTACATCCTTGGAAATCATGGAAAAAAACATTTATGAGAAGGTTCCCAGTAGAAGAATATTAAACCTGAGTGCCTGAATCTCTCAGTTAAGCATCTAACAATAATAATGATCTGGGGATGTATGACAGCCAGTGGAGTTGGCAGACTTCACATCGCTGATATGATGGTCAATGCACACAAATACATTGAAATATTCTCTTATATGGCAGCAGGCCCTGTGCCATGCATACCCAGGATCCACTGCGCAGGACAAAGTGTCACCATTTTTCAAGATGGTGGCACCAGAGAAAGGAGCAAATGGGCATTGCTCCTGCCTCTCCTATTAGGTATGTTGGGTGGATTTGGATGGGTTGAGAGATGGGGGTGGGGGAGTAGGTACCTCTAGACATCAAAGATTTAAATTTTTTACTTGAGGAAAAGGGTTTGGGTCCAGAGGGAGGAAGGGGCTTGGGGCTGGAAGAAGAAAGGGGGAGAGGGCCACTAGACCACCAGGGAAATATTTAGAACTGTGTGGGGGGGGGAGGGGTCAGGTTGGGTTGCTGAGGGGGGCCGCCAGACCACCAAGGGGGTCAATGCAGGCATCAAGAGCAGATTGGGGGGGGCGGAGAGAGAGGGTGCTGGTAGACACTCACTGCTCTCAACCAACTCTATGCTGCCTTGGACCCTAGCATAAATTTTCCTCTGGTAATCATGTGGCCAAAGCTTTGGGGGGGGGGGGGGGGGGAGGGTTGCATGCTGCGGGATAGCAAAAGCACTACATTTGCATTAATTTCAATAAAATTGAGGTCAGGGTTTCCACATGACTTTACACTTGTGCTGAAATCCTTTCTGCATAGCTATCCCACCATAAAACTGTGTTAATCCTGTGGTAACCACATAGGAAGCTTTCTGCATTAGCTTCTGGTGTATTGTCTCTGTATTAATTGCATGGACAGATACTGGAAACACTGCCAACAATTAACCAGAAGCTCTGCAGTTATTGTCTGCTAATTTTGGCAACTACCACAGGGTAACTGCAAATTTGTACAGCACACACTCAAAAACAGTCTACATTAGCAAAGCTAATTCATTTGTAACATGGAGAGGATGTTAATTTTGGCTTCTTCACCTTTTCTCTCGAGGATTCCAGTTCTTGCACCATAAGCTCTTTCTCTCTCTGCCACAATGCTTGCTGCTGCAGCTGCTCCTCCTCAGCTCTAGCAGTTGCCTCCTGCAATTCCCTGGCAAAAGCAGCTGCCTCCTCCTTCTGATGTGTCACCTCTGTCAGCTCTTCCTGCAGCAGCTGGATAGTACTCTGGCTGCTCTGCCATCTGGCTTCTAAAGCTGAAATCGTGCCCTGTAGCTCAAGGGTCCTGGCATTTAACTGACATAATTCATCCTGGTACTTCTTGGACTAGAAAGAGAAATTGACAATCTCAATGCATGTTAAGAAGAAAATGAGGACTAACTTTTATGGGGGTGGGGGTGGGGGGTTGCCTTCAATTACATAGTCATATACAAGAGAAAAGGGAGAAAAAAGATCACTTGTTCCTGCAATGGCTGTTCATCCCCAGATCCAGGCAAGGTTCTTGACAAGGCTCTTGTCTCTAAGAAATGCTTTTACAAGTTGCGTATGATACGCTCAGTATGGTCACTGTTTTCTATTGAAGAAGCCCTGTGATCAATAATTCTTACTATGGTTATTGTCAACATAAATTATTGTAACTCACTTCTCTCTGGGATTTGGCATATTGAACTTTGAAGTCTGCAATTATTATAAAACACTGCAATAAAACTCATAAAAGGTGCAAAGAAAATGGGACCATGTAACCTCTCTATTCATAGAAGAGCATTGGCTTCCTGTCAAATACAGAATTCAGTTCAAAATACTAATCATTGTATGTAAAATTAACCAACATGGAATTCCTAACTCCTTTTTAAATATCTTATACCATACACACCCTCTAGACGTTTACGTTCATCAAATCAGAATTTACCTTCCTTTGTCATATTCACCTGCATCCATTGCTGATTCTGTTTTCAGCATTATTGGCCCTACACACAGGAACCACCTATCCCAAAACCTAGAATCAGAATCAAGTTATCCAGGGGTCCTTTTACTAAACCACACAGGCGCCTACGCAGGCTGAACATGTGCCAAATTGGAGTTACCGCCGGGTTACTGCATGGCCCTTGCGGTAATTTCAATTTTTGCATGCGTCCGCTACGTGCATCTGAAAAATATTTTTTCTGGTGCGCTTAGAGGACATGCGCCAAGTGGCATCTGGCACGAGTAGGTCATTAGCGCCCAAATTCTTTAGCGCTAGGTCTATGGCTGTCGGTAAGGTCTCAGACCCAAAATGGACACGTGGCAATTTTGATTTTGCTGCACGTCCATTGTTGGCAAAAAAAAAAAAAAGAGGCATTTTTTTGCAGGCGTGCTGAAAAATGGATCTGTGTGCGCCCAAAGCCCGCACCTACACTACCGCAAGCCATTTTTCAGTGCGCCTTTGTAAAAGGATCCCCCAGTGTTTAAAACTAAATTGAAGACCTACTTTTTTCAGCTGGCCTTCAACCTGGATCCTGATGACAGGCCTGCTCTCGTTCACATTACTACATGTGCACTCTTTCAGAAGAGTGCACATTATTAACAACAAATGAAAAAAAACATGACATTTGGAGTTTTTTTCCTGCCATATTTGTTTGATGACAACATAAAATGACAGGGGAAACATTGCTGACCTTTCCCATGTTGTCCCAAACAAATGCACATCCCAAGAGCAGATTTCATTGATTTAAGTTCATTATACTTTGGCCATCGTTATTTCATTTGTCTGTAATTAACTCCTTACCTGCTTGTTCAGCTCTTCTTTTTCATTTAAGGTTATTTCCTTCTCTGTTTTCAGCAGCTCAATTTGTTTTCTAAGGCAAAAAAATAATTGCAACATTTTTTGAACAGAAGCAAAAAACAGGGTTAGTTCTATGAAGAGACTATGGAAAGCACATTACCACAGCCCTGTATACATGAAGACCAGGCATTAGTTTGCATTCAACACACTGAGGCTGATTTTCAAAGGGTTTAGGCTCTTAACTTTCAGAGTTAGTCTCTCAAATTGGCCTCTTTGAAATGAATCCTAAATTTATGATCCTATAAAGTAGGTGGCAGCAAGAACCTATTTAAGGCGAAGGAATAAAGAGGCCAATGCAGAAAGCTTTGCAGTAGAGCTCCCACTCGAACATAAAAAAAAAATACTACAGCATGCTTTCATCAATGAGCATGCAAATTATTGCCATGTTATAATTGGGGCAGTAATCCGCAGCTCATTGATAAAAGTCACCTTTCCTGTCAGTGCCTAAGTGGTGACTGATTCAGGCACTGATAGGAAGGGTGAAATTTGTAAAAAAAAAAAAAAAAGTGGCACCCATCCCCTTGACATGACCAGCTCCCCTCCCATCCTGAGCCACAGATAAAATCCCTGGTGTCTACTGGCATCCCTTCCTCCCTTCCACTCCCCTTCCCCCTCCAATTCAACTAACTTTAAGAAAAGGCCCTGGTGGCTAGTGGGTGCTCCTCCTCACTAAGCCCCCTCCCCATGCCCTCTACCTTACATAAGGCAGGAGCAGAGTCTACTCGCTCCTGCCTAGGGTTACCATATGTCCGGATTTACCCGGACATGTCCTCTTTTTGAGGACATGTCTGGGCAACCGGGCGGGTTTTGCCAATTTGCTCATTTGTCCGGACAAATGGGCAGATTGCTAGCCTCCCCTCCCCTTACTACTGCCCTGGGGGGTCTACTGACCTCTTCTGCCTTCGGGGCAGGAAAGAGCCCCCTCTTTCCTGCCCGGAGCGCTGCCCTGCATGCATCCTTCCTGTTGTTGATCTTGGCGCCGATTCAAAATGGCCGCAGAGAGTTGAAGTGACCTTGCGAGACTTAAACTCTCGGCGGCCATTTTGAATCAGCGCCGAGATCAGCAACAGGAAGGATGCATGCAGGGCAGCACTCCGGGCAAGAAAGAGGGGGCTCTTTCCTGCCCAGAAGAGGTCACTAGACCACCAGGGCAGTAGTAAGGTAAGGGGAGGGGGGTGATGGGAAGGGGGGGTGATGGGGTGTGTGACGGGGAGGAGGAGAAAATGTGATAGGGGCGGAGCGAGGGCGTGAAAGGGGTGGGGTGGGGTGTGAAAGGGGGTGGGGCATATGTCCTCCTTTTTGGGGGACAAAATATGGTAACCCTACTCCTGCCTCAAGGTATTCTCATCTGCCCATCACACAGCTTAGATGAATTTCCTTCCACAACATCCCTGTACAGCTCATGAAGTGCAACAGATAAAGTCCTGCTTAACACATACATTTCACATTATCACTAAGACTGCTTTGCCTTATCTGTATGGATATTAACCTTTCAGTGGTTGTGAAGGCAGATTACAGCACTGGTTTCTAAGACTCCACTGCATGCAAATCTCTCTCATGAATATTTATTGTGGATATCCTGAAAAGCTGACAGGCTTGGGAACTACTGGATTAAGGCCTTGCATTGGAAAATATCTGCTAGCAGCACTGATTTGCTAACTAACTCAGATCTGCCTGCATGCAGTTGTACTCTTTAATTGTTTAGGAAATGCCAGAGGGAAAACAGAGCTACAAATCCCTGAATGCAATTGGGTAAATCATGGAATCAAGCAGTCCTTAAATAATTTAGGCTGTAGGAAAAGCAACCAAATGCAGAGCAGCTGCTCCAGCTGGTATTACTGCAGGCCACCAGTACTCTGCTTATAAGGCACAGCCATAGGTCAGGACTTTGCCTGAGAGAACACTTCTGCTCTGATAGATTTATTCTGTATACACAGAACATACCACAGATTAATTCAGGAGCAAATGTAAAAGACATAAAGGAAAACCCTACAGAGGCAGCATATATATATACTAGTAAAAATGGCCCGTTTCTGTTTTAAAGGAAACGGGCACTAGCAAGGTTTTATATGATTTTTTTTTTTGTAACCAAGCAGTTGTTATAAAAGTGTTATAGTCCGAAGGAATATCTATGGGTTTTTTTTGTGTTTTTTCTTTCCCTAAATTTGTAATTTTGCCAACATTGCCCATTCTCCCCCACCTCATCTACCCACCAATTGCTCACTTACCCTTGCTCATACTTGTTCTACTTCCCTCATCCCGGCATTTCTACATTCTTTTTTTTTTTATTAGTCTGATAATACTCAACTTATTTTTGTCCACCAAGACTTTGTAATCCCAATTACTATGTAAGCTGCTTTGAGTGGGAAAGCGCGGGGTACAAATGTAATAAATAAATAAACATATTTGTCTTTGTGTTTGTGCATTAACTCATGTGTTGTGGTGCTGGTTTTTTTTTTTTTTTTTTTTGCATCTTCACAGAGAGTGCAAGACTGGTTTTGTGTGAGAAAGAGAGAGCGTGTGTGTGTCTGACACAGAGATAGTGTGTCACAGAGTATGTGTGTGTGTCTCTCTCCATATCCTCCTTCTTGCAGCAGCACTGGGGTGGCACTGTCTCAGAGTGTATGTGTGTGTGAGAGTGCGTGTGTGACAGACACAAAGAGTGTGTGTGTTTGTGTGTTTTTGAGAGTGTGTGTGACAGTGACACACAGAGTATGTGTGTGTGTCTCTCTCCATATCCTCCTCCTTGCAGCATGCCCTTGCATTAGCACTGAGACAGCCATGGGCAGAGAAATCATATTAATTATTAATTTGGTGTTTAAAAGTTTGGTTCAGTCCTGCAAGTAGTGGAGGAAGGCCATCTGTTTTTAATTATTCAGATGTCTAGCTTTTGGTAGGCTACAGGTTAGAAAGGTCAGGGAGAAATGGAACTTTCACTGTCCCTTTTCGGGGTTAATGTTAGTTCAAAGGTATTAGTTTACCACATCTGTATACCATTAGGCATACTGGACGGCTTTGTAGGCAGACTGTAGTTTTAAAAGGATTAGTTTAAAATGCTGGTTAGAAGAAAATAGTTAGATTTAAGAAGTTCTTGATAGATGTAGATTATGTCTTATAAGGAATTTGATTTCTGCTTATTTTAGAATATGTTTTATTCTGTGTAATTAATAATTCTATGTAGAATATCTTTTCAATCCAGTGTTATATCTTTGTCTGACTTTCAATAAGACTGCAGTTGAAAAGGTCATCATCTGGTTTGAATTATCTACAGTCCTAGCTAGTTCAATGTATGAAGCTAATAGGTGAAAAAGGTCAGAAAAAGTCAACTTACTTCCTTGATGGATTATAGTAAAATGTAGGACTGTATGCCATTAAGCAAGACTGGCCTCTTAGCCCCTAAATGAACCCCGTTTAAGCTATGACTGGGATTATGTGAATAATAATAAAATGTAAGAGTTCTGGTGCCCAATTGTCTAGTGTGAGAGGCCCCAGGTCATAGGTCAGTTAGGAAATATCAAACCTATGTAACTGATATTTTGGAAATATATGTATAGAGATGATTGGTTCAGACAGGGTAATTAATCTATTCTTTACCATCTGGAAAGTAAGGGGGGCTAGGAGGGGGTTAGAACTGTATATAACTGGGAGCAGAGGCAGCTTACGTGGGAACAGACAGAAGAAGGAGAGAGAGGACAGACAAGAGATGCAGGATCCAGAGAGAGCTGAAGAAGAGACTTAATGCTGATGTCCTACTTTGTTTGCTGGCAAATAAAGAAGATTTCTCCCTCATTCTGGTGTGTGCTGTTTGACTCCTGAAGTACCACAGATTCTGCTAACACTAGTGGTAATTCCTGCAACAATTCTTGGTGGCAGCAGTGGGATCCTGAACCCTGCAGCAATTTCTGGCATCCAACTGACTGAGGAACATTAGCCGGGTATGTATTTTGTATTCTGTATTGTAATCCTAGCTAGGAAACTGTAAACCAGCCCCTCAAAAATTGAGGGAAGGGGAGTCTGATCAACTCTCAGCGAAGGCCTTAGTACCTCTAGTCTAGTGGAGATTAGTAGGGAAACCGCTAGAGCTTATCTGTATCTGAGAAATCTGAAATTGTTGGGTGGGATTTTCTGTACTGAATGTGTGTGATGCATGAATGATTAAATGAGTGCGGACTTCTTATAGCTGCGTTTTCAGTTAACGCGAGTTCAATTGGCCAGCGACGGAAGGAAGCGATTGTTGTTTGTCTACCTTTTGTCTCTGGATTTGTGGACCCCTAACCACAATTCCAAAAATTCCCTCCCTTTTGTGTGTTGTAACTGTAAGCATTATGGGAGGGACATCGTCTAGAAAAATTGATACTCCCCTAGATTGTATGCTTAAGAATTTCAAGAAAGGATTTTTAATTAATGATTATGGACAGACTTTAAGCTTAAGTACTCTAAGAACCTTGTGTGAAGTTGAGTGGCCATCTATGGGAGTGGGGTGGCCCCCTAGTGGCAGCTTAGATAGTGAAGTAATCCGGAAGGTCTATAGCATAGTTGTAGGAGAACCAGAATATTCTGAACAACTCCCTTATATAGATTCCTGGGACAGCCTTGTGACTGACCCTCCCTCTTGGTTGAAAACTTATATGGGATCCCCAGTAAAGTTCATGTTGGGCCGCGTTCAAAGAAAGATTAGAAAATCTAAACTGAAAGAGGGAAAGAGCCCCAGGAAGCCTACCACCCAATCGGTGGCTTCCGCCCCTACCCTGTCTGAGAAACCCATACTCTCTGATGACCCCTCAGATCTTGAGCCACCACCTTATGGCCCATTGTTGGGGTTCCGTGCCACCCCTAGAGATCCACGGCGTCCAGCCCAAGCCTCTCCAGCACAGGCTTCTCCGGATAGTTCCTCCCCTTCTGTGCAAACCCCGCCACATCCTAGGATGGACTTTTCACCCAGCCTCTATCCTTCTGTGCCACATCCTCCCCTGTTAACCTCCAAAGACCCGCTTTGGGCTGCACTCCCTGACTCCTCAACTCCCGATAGCCCAGCCTCTCCCTTTAGTACCCCTCCCCACTCATCAGGGGCCCAGCATCCCTTTCAATGGACTGAATCTCCTGTGATCACCTCTCAGTCTATGAGTACCCCTCCTCATTCCTCAGGGGTTCAACACACCTCCCCTGAATGGGTTAGACCCGCTACAATCACTTTTGAGCATGATAGGGGGGTAGCTCCTAGCTCTACCTCAGGTTCCATTCCCACCTCCTCGAGAGTTCTGCCCCTGCGTCAGGTAACCACCACTCGACCGGATCCTAATAATGAGGGTCAGGTTATGCAGGCACAGGCCTACCAGTATGTACCCTTCACAACCACCGATCTCCTGAATTGGAAGACGCATTACCCCTCTTATACCGAAAAGCCTCAGGCAGTGGTGGACCTAGTGGCTAGCATTATGGCCACCCATAACCCAACCTGGACTGATTGTCAACAACTTCTCCTGACCCTCTTCACAACTGAGGAGAGGCGGAAGATTTTACAAAATGCTGAGGCCATCACGCGAGCGCGTGTTCCCGAGGGGATACAGGACCCAGAGGAATGGGTTAGAACTCGGTTCCCTCGCGCAGCTCCAGCTTGGGATCCAAATAATGGGCAGCACTATGAACTGTTGTCTGGCTATTGCCGGGACTTGCTGGAAGGTATGAGGAAAGGCATAAAGAGGCCCATTAATCTGGCAAAGGTCTCTGAAATTCTCCAAGGGGCAACTGAATCCCCTGGGGCCTTTTTAGAGCGACTAATTGAAGCCTACAGAACATACACCCCATTTGACCCTGAGGCACTAGAAAACCAGAGAATGGTGAATAGTGCATTGGTGGCCCAGAGTATGCCAGATATCCGGAAGAAGCTGCAGCGTCAGGAGGGATTCGCAGGGATGAATACAACTCAGTTAATTGAGATCGCAACAAAGGTTTTCGTAAATAGGGATCAGGAGATGCGCCGAGAGGCTGACCGGAAGATGCAGAAGAAGGCCGACCTTTTGGCGGCAGCCATTACTAACTCCACCCTTAACCGAGGTCGACCTCTAGCTAATGGGAAGCCAAAGTGGGACCCCAGACCGCCAGCCAGGCCCCGAGATTTCTTCAATCAATCCCGGCCACGAGGGGAGAATCCCAGACCACGATTGGAGAGGGATCAGTGCGCCTACTGTAAGGAAAGAGGGCACTGGAAAGATGAATGCCCCCAGAGGCGCCAGGGACTGAGAAGGGGACCAGGAGATCGAGGAAGCCGAGGCCGAGTTCGAGAGGGAAGGTATGAGCCTCCTGAATCTGACATCATTGGGATAGCCGAGATGGCAGAATGGGATGAATAGGACAGACCGGGTTCCTACAAACTGGGCTCCCAGGAACCCATGGTCAAGCTAACCATAGGGAGCCGCTCAATTCCATTCATGATTGATACAGGAGCTGAACATTCTGTTGTGACGGAGCGATTAGCGCCTGTGTCTGGAAAAACTGTCCGAGTGGTGGGAGCCACGGGGGTGCAGAACCGGAGGCCCTTTCTGACGACCCGTAGATGCCAATTAGGCTCACACACAGTCACTCATGAATTCTTGTATATGCCACACTGTCCAATCCCTTTGTTAGGCCGGGACCTGCTGTCCAAGCTTAGGGCCCAAATTTCCTTTGACTCTGATGGCCAGACTTCAGTCTCCTTTCGGCCCCCGATATCCAGCCCTAAGGGCATATTGAGTTTCTGCTGCCCCCTTGAAGAAGAATGGCGGCTGCATCAGTCGCAGGGCCAAGTTGACCTATCCCTGGCCGACAGCTTCCAGGTCAATGGGGTATGGGCAGAAGATAATCCCCCAGGGTTGGCCCGAAATATTCCTCCTGTCCATGTAGACTTACTTCCAAGTGCCCGGCCAATCCATCTTCGTCAATACCCAATTCTCCGAAAGGCTCTGGAAGGGATTCAAGCACATCTGAATCGTCTGTTATCCCATGGAATTATTCGACCTTGCCAGTCTCCATGGAATACGCCACTGTTGCCAGTCCAGAAGCCAGGGACTGAGGACTACCGGCCAGTCCAAGACTTACGAGTGGTCAACAAATCCACTATTTCATTACACCCTGTAGTGCCTAATCCATATGTCCTGTTGGGATTGATACCTTCTGGAGCTACCCATTTCACAACACTGGACCTAAAAGATGCCTTCTTTTGTATTCGGGTGGCCCCCGCCAGTCAACTGCTTTTCGCCTTTCAATGGGAAAACCCAGTAACAGGACGGAAGCTTCAGTATACATGGACCCGCCTGCCACAGGGGTTTAAGAACTCCCCCACCATTTTTGGGACTGCCCTAGGACAAGACCTTAAGACTTTTAAATCTGAGCCTTCCAAGCGAGTTTTACTCCAGTATGTAGATGACCTCCTGATTGCAGCAGTGACCCAGGAAGAGGGTTTCGAGGCTACCAGAGAATTGCTGGAGTTACTCTTGGATGCAGGTTATAAGGTCTCACGCTCAAAGGCCCAACTTTGTCAGTCAGAAGTGAAGTATCTGGGCTTCTGCATCTCCCAGGGAAGTCGGAGACTGGATGTCAGTAGGAAGCAAGCAGTTGCTGCAATTCCCCAACCCAAGTCCAGAAGGGAAGTTAGGGAATTTCTGGGAGCAGCCGGATTCTGCAGAATTTGGATTCCGAATTTTGCACTGATGGCGAAACCCCTTTACCAGGCCACAAAGGGGGGTGAAAAGGAACCATTTGAATGGGGACCTACTGCTCAACAATCCTTCATTGCCATAAAGAAAGTCCTACTCCAAGCCCCTGCGTTAGGCCTTCCTGATGTGAAGAAACCTTTCTCACTGTATGTCCACGAGCGACAGGGGGTTGCTCTGGGTGTGCTGACCCAGATGATGGGATCCTGGCAGAGGCCTGTTGCATACCTGTCTAAACAGCTGGATGGAGTGGCTAAAGGATGGCCAGCCTGCATGAGGGCTATTGCAGCAACAGCCTTACTGGTCCAGGAAGCTGATAAGTTGACCTTGGGGCAAGAACTGGTTGTCAAAGTCCCCCACGCAGTTCTTACCCTCATGGAGTACAAGGGCAACCACTGGTTTACAAATAGCCGCATGGTTAAGTACCAAGCCAGTTTATGTGAGAATCCACGGATACACTTGGAAACAGTGGCTACATTCAATCCCGCCACTCTTTTGCCAGCATCTGAGGGACCACTGGATCATGACTGTATCCAAACCATGGATGAAGTGTACTCCAGTCGACCAGATCTTAAAGATGTTCCTTGGAGGGACCCAGATGTAATTTATTTCACAGATGGAAGCAGTTACGTGGAGAACTCCAAGCGATTGGCAGGCTATGCTGTGGTAACAGAGGACAAGGTGATAGAAGCAAGAGCCCTGCCCCAAGGAACTTCAGCCTAGAAAGCAGAACTTGTGGCCCTCATACGAGCTCTGGAGCTAGCAGCAGGACTGGTGACCAACATTTATACTGATTCCAAGTATGCCTTCACAACTCTACACGCTCATGGATCTTTGTATAAGGAAAAGGGACTCATAAATGCTGCAGGCCAACCTGTTAAGTATGGACCTGAAATACTGCAGTTGCTAGAGGCCGTTTGGGCACCTAAGAAGGTAGCTGTCATTCACTGCAGGGGACACCAAAGGATAGATACTCCAGTGGCCCGAGGGAATCGCCATGCTGATCGGGTGGCCAAGGAAGCTGCTCGAGGACCCCCAGCAAGTACTGTGACCCCCCTGTTCCAAATTCGACTGCAAGAATGGACGCCTATGTACACCCAAACGGAAGAGAAATGGGCTCAAGAGGAAGGAGCAGTAAGGAGACCTGATGGCTGGTTACATCTCCCTGATACCAGAGTTCTGGTGCCACGCCACCTAGCTTGGCCTGTAGTGTCTCAAGCTCATGACTTGTCACACTTAGGGAAAACAGCACTAGCCCGCCTACTCAGTCGAGTAGTGGTGCTGGAAGGATTGGATAGTCTGGTTGCCACTGCCTCTGCCCGATGTACTCTCTGTGCCCAGAATAATGCTCGTCAGGGACCCCGTATTCCACCAGGAGTTCAGTCTAGAGGACTAACACCCTTTGAGTCCCTAGTCATAGACTTCACAGAAATGCCCAGGAGCGGTAGGCTCCGATACCTCTTGGTCATAGTCTGTATTTTCTCTGGGTGGGTGGAAGCATATCCTACAGTCACTGAGAAAGCCACAGAAGTAGCTCGAGCCCTCCTTAGGGATGTTATCCCCAGGTATGGACTGCCCCTTGCTATAGGTTCAGATAATGGTCCCGCCTTTGTTGAAGCCACACTTCAGGCCCTGTCCCGCGCATTGCGCATTACTTGGAAATTGCATTGTGCCTACCGTCCCCAGAGTTCAGGGCAGGTTGAGCGGGCAAACAGAACCTTGAAAAATAGCCTAGCAAAGATTTGTCAGGAAACCCAACTGAAATGGCCACAGGCAGTGCCACTAGCCCTCTTCCGCCTCCGATGCACCCCAACTAAAGGAACAGCCCTCTCTCCCTTTGAAATTGTGTATGGGAAGCCCCCAGCCATTTTGCAGGGAATTAAGGGAGACATAGGGACTTTAGGGTCTGCCCAGGTGCAGGAGCAGGTAGCCCTCTTGGGCAGGATAATTTCTGAGCTTCAGTCTTATGTGAGAGAAATAAACCCTGTCCCCTTCCAGGCTCAGGTACATTCCTTCCTGCCAGGGGATAGAGTTTGGGTGAAAGCCTTTGGGGCCCCGGTGGAAAGGACCTTTTACTGTTTTGCTTTCTACCCCTACAGCTGTGAAGGTCGCAGGGATAACTCCATGGGTCCATTGGTCTCGAATCAAGTCTGCTGACCAGACTGAGCCCAGCACAGATCAGACGGAGCCTGAACAGTGGAGAGCAGAAAGTGATCCAGCGGAGCCATTGAAGCTGCGCTTGACCCGAACCAAAGAATCTGCTAGCTGAAAAGAAGGGTCAACTGCATACCGTAGGAGCTGCTGGACTTTGGCTCCATACTGAGACTCTTTCTTGCCTGATTCTGGCTTTCCTGGAATTTGAGAGCTTGATCCTTTTCAGTTGAGGGTCTATCCCAACTGGTATAAGAACTCAAAGACTGAGAACATTATATTAGAGTAATCTGTGACTAGCACAGACTGTTGGAATATTATTGCTTAATTAGTTTGCTGTATTTGTTTTAGATTAGGAAGAAAGAAAATGTTAGTAATTTGGGTGTTTTTGTTGTTTTCTACTCCTTGCCTCCTTTTTCCTAATACCCCAACTCGCTCCAACCTTTGGTTACATTCTGTCCAGGAACTAATTAGCCAGGCAAAGATTACTTCCCCTTGTATTGTGTGTTCCCGATTTTCTCCTTATACCACAGATGTCCCAGCTGTTCCTGTCCCTGTGCCGCTTACAGCTCTTATACCTCCCTACTTTTCGAGTTCAGGCCCTTGGAGCCAGGATTATACTTGGTGGTCCTTTTATAATGCTACTTCCCCCTCTGAATCTTCTCTAAGGCCAGTCTTTACATCTCCCTATCCAGCTTCTGGAGTGTTTTGTTTAACAAGAAACATCTCAACTGTTCTTCCCATTCCCTGTAACTATACTAATGTTCTCCCAGAGAAGGGGGAATCTGTGTGGGTAGTCTCTCCAGCTACTCCTATGTGCCCTACTACCGTACCTGTAGATTATGACCCAGGTGATTATCTGGCTCCTAAGCGTACTGTAGGGGATTATATATATGTTTTTGTAAGAGGCCAATTTCCTACCTATGTACTCGCTTATGTCTAGGGGACGTGGCCTCTGCCCAACATTAGCTGCATGGAAAATAACGGACAGACCAATGGAATATATTAGTTTATTTATACAGCGTTATATACAAAAATATAGAAAACTCTTATCAGCTTATAGCATCAGCAATTCCTGATTGCACACACAATGATACCCAAAAATATAGAGAATAACTATGATTATCCTATGGCTAAAATCTGTAATGACAGATAAACACAATACCAAGATCCTAATGATTACCACACAAATCTTATACTAGGCTAACAGCAACTAGAGATCATAAATCCTGACGTCACACATCTGATGGGTCCGAGCACAGACTAATTATCTAACCCAGCCTGAAGGAAGTAAACTATGATCTCACCGTCCCGGTTTCCAGATCAGATTCCTTCCAATGCCTCAGCCGAAGGTCTCAGCGAGGTCACACAAGCTCAGGTGATGCACTTGTCTTGATCAGCCACATATGATACAGACTCAGTATAGATCCTGTAGACAGCTGTAACCTGGGGAGAAGCTTTGCCAGGTATTATCAGTAAGTCTCTTAGGAAAATCAGGTGCTTGCAGAAATGCAAGTGTTATCTTCTTCTTTGCTTCTGTTCTTCTTCTTAGTTCTTCAGCAACTCTCAGCAACTAGTTTCTTTCTGTTCCCGCTTCTCAGATCCATCAGTTTTCAGGGAGCCAATCAGAAATAATCCCATCATGTACTCCCAACATCTGTATGAAGCCTCCTTTGTCCGTCTTATCTCGTACTCTCTCTCCCTCTCTCCCAAGGACATGCATTTTCTCCAGATACAGAGTGACCTTGGAGGTGGTGCAGGCTTCAGTAAATCTATTACACGCTGGAATGCTGACTTCTGCACAGTTGGTAGTCAGACATATAGGTGAAAGGTTGCAACGTCCATTTTGGCTGTAAAGGTGCTCTCATGTGCACACAGGGTGGGTGAGATCACAGCAAATACTCCTACAGATTCCCCCCCTTGGAGATGGAAATTACTACAAAGGAGTAAAGGCCTTCTCCAACCTAACTACAAAAATAAGCCAGACAGTTCAGTCAGGATTCAGGTACAAACTTCATGGTCAAAACTACAAAAAGTTTCAAAGTAAATCTCAACTAATGCAAACTAACACTCTTCAAACAGTTCAATTAAGCAAAATAATGTTCACAAGGAAATTAAAAATGCTAATACAGCAAAATACTGAATAATAGAACCTGCATGTGCAGTTAGTTAAAAAGTCTTAACACATGAAATTAATCAAACAAATCATGAACCATAATCACATAGATCATGAAAATCACATCATGCAAAGCAAAGCATAATAGTACAGAAAAGTGAAACGGAATAAATTGTTGGCAAAACTCTGGTTAAAGGTAACTACATAAAGTCTTGCAATCTCATTGCCGTAGGTGACAAAGTGTTTACGCGATAGCGTAAATGACGAAGGTCTCTCCAAAACACTACAGCACACAGGAGCATGATGACCCACGAGATGGTCCAAAGTGGGATGACAACGTGAGTGGACATGTGGAACTGGGTGACATCAGATGAACGACGTTTGTAATCTGCAACCTCGAGAGTCTCATGGTCAACAGATAATTCAACAGTGTGAGAGTCTTTGGACTGTAAAAATGGTATAAGGTCCTTAGCAAAGTCAATAGGATGTCCACGAAATACATCAAGCACTTCCAATTCAGAAACAACTGGGTCTGTGTCAAGATAAAACAGGGAAACTCCTCCTACGTGGGCAACAGCATACTTGGGTACAGCGATCACACAAACATTGCAAGGAAGAGTGTAACGGTTGATTACATCATGCTTCTGAAAGGTGACAGTAAGTTCAGTACTAGGTGTGCTAACTAACCATACCGTATCCAGTACTGCTACAGTGGTATCAGAAAAATCATCATATTTTGATACGGTAACCTTACACTTCTCTTGGACATTCTCTGTGGACAATCCACAAAGAGCTTCTGTTGTGTCTTTCAGGAAAGGTTTACCAGGGCATAGCCAATTAACATCTTTAGTTTTGTGGCAAAGGTCTAAGTTAGGGACCAAATAATGTTGCGGAGCATCCTGTTGGTAAGCAACATACTTAGGTGTATCAACCTTAAGGTACAAATTCTCATGCCAGGTACCTACATTTACAACTTGTTTAAGCTGGTATACATTCTCAGGCATAATAAATGGCAAATTAAGGATGAAGGCAATTTCCATACGCTCCATATCCAAATAAAGGGGAAGGGCAGTACCTAAATGAAATGCAATTTGAATTTGAACCGGTTCAATAGACAAACGGGTAACTTTGGCAAAGGCATCTTTAACAACCTCAGATGGTATTAGGTACGTAGGTATCTGTCCCTGCATTAGCTTACTAACACTAGTATCTACTTCCCTAAATAAATCCTGAATAAGGTCCTTAACAGGTTGTATAAACACACGGTCTTCATTCATGGTACCTTTAATTGTCAACAAATCAGCTGTGTTAGCACTAATTTTATGTGTATGTAAATTCACAAGAGTGACCGTATCAGCAATAGTTTTACCCTGGGCAACAAGTTGGCTCTGTTGGACTACCAACTTGGTCTCAATGGCTTTCAAGTCTGCTTGGATGGCATGTATATTGGCCTGCAGCTTTTGGACAGAAACTACGTTGGCAACAGACATGGAAATACCAAAAAGTGAACCAATGGCCGAAAAAATCAAACCACCGGCAAGACCCAGAAAACGCTTAGATCTGGACCTGGAATTATAAGGTTGCATAGGTTGTACCATGACTTTGTCCAGTTGATGCAAAATGTTCTTCACTTGTGCACGGGCATTTTGCATATAATTGAAAAACCAGGCATGGGTAACAGCAGGCAGAGATAAGTTACTCATATTGAAATGTTTCAGTAGTACATGCATTGGGTCAAGGGACACAACTACTTTCTGTGGAACAATCTGGGACTGGGTAATCAGGAAGCCAGGGGTATCTTGCAGAACAACTCCAGACATGGGACCAGGTTCGATCATCTTGGACCACGATCCCAGCAGCACGGAGATCAAGAACACGATCATCAGGGTTCTTTTCTGCATCTGCAAGGTACAAAGAAAACAGACTATGCTGTTGGGGTGTTAGTACAGTTCGTTTCATCAACACATACGTCTGGAACCAAATGACTGGGATGACGTGGTCTCAACTGATTGATGTGGACCCATTTAAGGGTGTCTTCACCCTTAGTATTTTTCTTGAGGCAAATTTGGTAAGCCACAGGGGAAGCTTTTTCCACTATTGGGAATGGACCACGCCAACTAGGCAGAAACTTCCTTTCTTTAACCTTGTTTCTGGCAAAATTGAAGTAGAATACCTTGTCGCCAATTTGGTATTCTTTAGAGGTAGTCCCTTGATCATAATAGGCTTTTCTACCTCTAGCGCTACTTTCCAAATTTTTCTGAGCAAAGGCAAAGGCACTTTGCAAATGATTACGCAAATGGGTGACATATTCATGAGTGGAGGTAGCACTGGACAAGTTCACATCATTAGTCCTGTACAACAAATGAATTGGTAATGTCATTTCCCTACCTGTCATCATCTCAAAAGGAGACACTCCCGTGGAACGGTGGGGTGTGGAACGAATCGCCATAAGGACCAATGGTAAGACCATGTCCCAATTCTTACCTGAGGATGACACATACTTCTTCAGAATGGTCACGATGGTGCGATTAGCTCTTTCCACTTGTCCCGAAGATTGAGGTCGGTAAGCTATGTGCAACTTACTCTTTACTCCAAGCATCTTCCACATCTGTTGAATCACCTCTGCCGTGAACTGAGAACCTTGGTCTGAATCCACTCGCATAGGCAAACCCCACCGGCTGAACACATGATTCAGTAGTAAGGTAGCCGTGGTTTCTGCAGTGCAGTTGGGTGCAGGCAGACACTCCAACCACTTAGTGAACATGCAGGTGACAGTAAGCATGTACTTGTTGCCTCGGGTGGATCGAACCACAGGTCCAACCCAATCAATCTGGATATCCGACCAGGGCATAGCGATACCCTTCTTCCTAAGTGGTGCTCGGTGAGATGGTGAAGATGGCTGGAAACGACAACAGGTCAAACACCCTCGCGTGTACAACTGTACATCCTGTCGCATGTGAGGCCAATAAGCTACTTGCTTTAGGGTCTCATAGGTGATATTCTCCCCTCGATGTCCAGCACAGGGTTCGTCATGGGCATGCTGCAACATAATGCCTCGATATTCTTTAGGCACCACCCATTGCTCAATGCCATGCTTACTCGTCCGAATAAGCAGGTCTTTGTGAAGTTTGAACTTCTCTCGGGAGGCATAGAGGATCCTCATTTCCTCATCTTGCTTGTCTTTTTCCGTCAGGGAACAGTCTTGCGGATTCCATATGTACTCATAAAATCTCCCGATCACCGGGTCGGATTTCTGTGCCATGACAAGATCAAAGGATGGGACTTCACTGCACCACTGGACCACCGGCGTGTCGTTGGACTGCTTCGCCTGTCGTCGGGTGACAGCATGGACAGTCGCAGTCTCCACTTCTGGGGGTCGCCATAATTCTCCGGTAAGCGCACCCTCCTTGGCCAGGTGATCGGCCAAGTCGTTTCCCAGCTTGTCGGGACTGTCAACTTTTGCATGACCCTTGACCTTCTTCCAATAGATGGTCATGTCATGGTCCTTTACCAGTTGATCTAAAATCCGGATCAAGTTTCCATGATGTACTGGTTTCCCTTTGGAATTTAACATGTTTTTCTGCTTCCAGATGGGCAAATGGGACACAAAATTCTGTCTCACATAGTCCGAATCCGTACATATGACCAACTGTCGGACTCCTTTCTGAATTGCAGACTGTACCGCCACCAGAGCTGCCACAATCTCAGCGTACTGATTAGTTCGCGAGCCCAAGCTGTGCTTCAGGGTCTCTTCAAGATTGGTTGGATCCCATACCACTCCTACTCCTGCAACCAATTCCTTGACTGTATCACGACGGTAAGCACAACCATCTACATAGACCTTAGGCATGGTAGCACAAGTCTGTTCATCATACAGATGGTGTCGATGAGGTTCTTTCTCTAGCGGGGGAACATCTGCTTCGGGAATACCTGCAATGGAATCCTGTCCTGCACAATCATGTAGGTCAGCCATACCTTGGGCTACTGCGTTACGATGTTTCTGAGCATACCTTACCTCCAGAGGCCAACCTTGCAGAGCCAATGTCCAGGAGACTATTTTGCTGTTTGACACTCGACCGGTCTTAATTCGGTCACTACCCAAGAAACTGATGGGCTGGTGGCAAGTCTCCACAATTAGCTTCTCACCTTGGATGTAACTTCTGAAGTGTTGCAAAGCCCAAACGGTAGACAGGAGCGCTTTCTCACAGTCGGAATACTTCCTCTCCACATCCGTCAGTCCTTTACTGGCATACGCCACTACCCTCTTGTCCGTGTCATACTTCTGATATAGGACAGCACTCATAGAGTGTTGGGAATATCCCAAGTCCACGTAGAACTCACGACCTCCCTCGGGGTATGCGAGGCATGGGAAGCAGCTAAGCTTGTCTTTCAGCTCCTGCATAGCAGATTTCTGTTCTGGCCCCCAGACCCAAGGTGTATCTTTCTTCAACAACTTGACCAATGGTCGGGTGATCTCCGCATACTCATCTATGAACTGTCTGGAGTAGTTGCAAATTCCTAAAAAGGAACGAAGTTCAGTGATATTGGTGGGCTGTTTCAACTGTTGTAAAGACTGCACTCGCTTCTTCTGGGGTCGCAGACCCTCAGCAGAAATTTCATACCCTAAGTAATTCAGTGATTTCCTGCACCATTGTCCTTTGGCAAGAGTCAGTTTAGCTCCAGCATCTGCCAACTGTGTGAAGACATGCTCAATCTCCTCCAGGTGTTCCTGAAAGGTAGGACTCTTGATCAGAATGTCATCCACATAGACCACTGTTCCTCGAGCTTCAGCATCTGGTAGGGCCTTGTGTAGGAAGATGTTGAATTCAGCAGGTGAATTGAGAAACCCAAAGGGTGTCCTGTTCCACGTATACTGCTTCTTCCCAAACGTAAAAGCCAGTTTATGCTGATCGTGGGGATGGACTGGTACTGTCCAAAACCCTGATGCCAAATCCAGGCTGGTGAAATACTTAGCCCCCTTGATGGTTGCAAGGTTCTGATCCAGTGGAGCCATAGGCCACCTGGACAAGGGTACTCGCTTGTTCAACTGACGGTAATCCAGAGCGATTCTCCAGCTGTTATTCTTTTTCAAGATGGGCCACAGAGGGGAGTTGTACGTGCTGTTGCATTGTCTGATGATACCCCTGGTCTCCAAAGTGTTGAGAATCTCTTGTACAGACTCATAGGAAGCCAATGGAATCTTATACTGACGCACAAAGACAGGCTTGCTACCAGGTTCCGTAGGCACTCTGGTGACATGTAGGTTTGTAAGTCCACAGTCATAGGAATCTACAGCAAAAAGGTCCTTGTAATTGTACAACAACTGGGTCAACTTCCTCTTCTCTGTGTGGGTAGTACAAGCATCAGCCTGTTCCACTTGCTCTTTCACCATAGCATCAAACTCTGAGAAAGGTTGGTTGGATGAAATTTCCACCTGTTCTTCAATGTCCTCCTGCAAGGTTGAGGTTTCCACAGAATTCACCCTTCGAGGCTTCTGAGGTACAGACATTTCCCTGGACAGAAACAAGAAGTCATCTTCCACCTGTACCTGAGCACACGTCGCATCATAGGGCCAAACAAACTCGAGAGATATGAGGCCCCTGGGAGAGGTAAACCAACTGTCAGTCGTCTCCCCCCCCTGGCAGGTGTCCCAAGAAGAAGGCAGCCTGCCAAGGATAGGCAAACTTACCTCGACATCATGGAAAGACTGGCCAACCAGAAAGCCAAAAGAATCTCCAGCAGATAGCTCAACTTCAGCAGACTGTGGATTGGTGACCAACAGGTATAAGGTGGTACCGGTGATCTCCAAACATGGCAGAACACCAATTGCCAATCCAAGGTCTCGAAAGTGGGCATGTGGGTTAAAGAACACTACATCATCCAGCAGACGTTGTCCTTGAGCGAGGCGAAGCTTGAGGGAAAAATCCCGAACTCTTCCTGGAATGGTTACATCCTTGTCACAGACTACCTCACAGACCTGGGGAATGGTCTGGCCAGACTTCAAGCAAACAGCCGTAGGTTCAAGTTCCACTGGGTTGTTCTGCATTCTACTCCACAGGACAAGATTCACCAGGTCCACATAAACTCCCAGTCGTACAAGGCAATCTGACCCCAAACATAAGGGTTCTCTCAAGCCCCGGACAATAGAGAAGTGGTGAGTGAATGTCTTCTTTCCCACAGTCAAGGGAAGGCCACATATTCCGTCAAGCGGCTTGGAGCCTTGTCCCGGTACCTGTACCGAAGTAGAGGAACATCTGCTGGAGGGAAGTTGTACAGACTTACGAATTTGGCTGTACAACGAGTCACTGATGTAGGAGAGATCACTAGTGAACAGTAAAGTAGCTTGAAGCAATTGGGTGTTAGCCACTTGAACTGGTATGGTGAATTCATCGCCTTTCCGGGTGATGTCCGTCACCTTGCAAGGATGAGCAAAATCCGGACCAGAGATAGGAGATGAGATTTCAAGTGATGCGGGAGACACAGTATCTGTTAAGTCATCCGTCTTGGCTGAGTCCTGTGAAACAATCTCTAGTTGGTCCGCTTGTTGCACCAGCTCTTCATGCTTCTGACCCCATTTTAGTGCATCTGTCAAAGGAGGCTCCCGCATGGGCGGATCCGCGGAACACCGGAGATCAGTCCGCAGGGGAGTGTCCTGTAGCTCCACAGAGTTGGCATCACTGACTGTACGCCAGTATCTCCCTCGCACATATTTAAGGGGTCGAGTGACTTTAGACCAGATCGTTTCCTCGTCATAATCCAAAACAGGCCGAAATCTCTTCAAAAGGTCATTTCCAATCAGAAATTCTTCACCCTCACTGGTAGTGATGATGGCTGGGTGCCTGACGGTCATCTGTCCAAGCTGTAAAGATAGCCAAACCTGTCCCACAGTTCCAATATTTTGATTGCCATAGGCCACCAGTGACAAGTCGCACGGTGTGACATGCAGCACATCCTGACCCCCCCCCTAGAGATGCCTCTAGTTTCTGAAACAGGCCCTGGGTGACCAAAGTCACCTCTGAGGCTGTATCCAGGAGACCTTCACAGGAAAGTACTTGTTGAATTAACAACTCCACGGTATATCTGTAACCTTTAGATATAAGCTTACCTAGAAAATACCTGACTTCCTGGGATGGGTCTTTTGAAAGAGGCCCTTCCGGGTTCGAGGGCTGCGACGCAGCATGGTTCACGGGGGACTCCTCACTGATGGGCGACAACGCATCCACGTGGACAGTGGGGACGCTTGCGGTAACAGGTTTTGTGGCCACGTCTAGTCATGCTTGTTCTTCCTCCGAAGAGGATGGCTGTTCCACCTCAACAGATTTAACACTAAGCCCCGGAGGGGTCGGCGGTCTAGAAGACTGGTCCTTCTGCTTCTGGAATTTGACCTTCTTATGAGATGGAGGTGTCTTAGGTACATTGCTAGACTCCGCGATTGAACATCTTGCCATCAATTGGTCCAGCTGAGCTTGCATAGCGCGGATCTTCTCTGCATTCCACTTCTTTTGATTAAACCGCTTCTTTTTAGGGTGTTGCTGTCCCTCCTGTGCAATAGGGGGCGCTGCATCCCGCGGCAGGGCCTGAGAGCCCGGCGGCGTAGTTGGTCTCGGCGCTTTGTTTTCCAGAGAAAGCGTGGAAGTGACCGCACAAACAGCGGGTGGTATCACCCTGTTGCGACTCTTGGATGCCGGTTTAGGAGTCTCTGCGATTGGCTTGGCGCGGCAGATTTCAAAAATTCCTTCAGCCTGCTTTAGAAGGCTGGAATAGGGTTCTGCGTTTTTTTCCTGCCAATGGAATCTTTATCGGATCAGGCAGACCCTGTATAAAAAGTTCCCTGAAATCACCAAATTCAAGATCTTTAGAGTCAGGCGGGACCCCCCCCTGATAATATGCATGCTTCAAGCGATGGGCCCACTCCCGCGGACTCTCCTCCGGCTTACAACTAATAGTATACGCTGCACGCTTAGCTTCCAGAGAGTTGGCAAAGAGACCGTAGCGCTTTGCTAAGGCTTGCTCCACTGACCGTAAATCAGGGTTATCAGACATGATCAAATCTAGAACTTCATGGCACTCGGTACTAAAGGTCCATTTGAGGAGGGCTCTGATATCATTCTCAGAAGAGACGTGCATGGTTTGCAGGAGTTCATGCACTGCCTTAAGATGGGTTTCTATGGATACCAAGGCAGACTCTTTAAAAGGCGCTATTACGGTGCGTAGCATCTTTATAACATATGCCTGCCTCTCCATAGACATTCCTTTCTTGGGTTCCGGCTTGACATGCCGCTGATCACTACCAGGTGTAGAGAACCTCGGGGCAGGTGCGTTGCTAAAACTGGGTGTATCTGCCGAAGGCTGAGGCCCTGAGCTAGGCACCTGACCAAGTGAGCTGATGATTTCAGCAGGCAGTCCCTGGGCCCGTGCCTCCAATGGGTGTGGCACTGTCTCGGGTCTGCTGCTTCGGTCACCAGCCACTATGGGGCTGAATTGTACAGAGGGGCGGGAAAGAGCCGGAGCCATGCCCCCAGTGGGTGTGTTTAACTCGGGTCCCTCCCGGCTCACGTAACGGTTCATTTCGGGAGCTGGGCTTGGGTGACCCACAGCAAAACTGTCGGGGAATTCTAAGGTATACGGCACTTCTTCCTGCGCCATGTGCGTAAGCTCTTGCTGCATTGTGGAAATCTTTACAGTGCACTCATCTAATGCTTTAGACAATGAATCTCTGTCCTTCACTGCACATTCTAATTGTAGTGAGACTGTCTCCTGCTTTTCTTTTACCTCCGCTAACTCTAGCTTGGCTGCGTGCCAATCTTGAAACACAGACACAGATTGTTCTTGAGTGGCCACTAGCTCCCTGCGCAACTCACTCTGAACACCTTCTGAGACCTGTTTTAGCTCCCGATTTAATGTCTGCAACTTATCTGTTTCCCTAATCTGGTTGTGTAATGCATCAGTCAAACGAGAAAATTTCTCCTGCAGCGAATCAAAAGACTCGAGGTACTGGGCAATTTCTTGCTTTAATGTGGAATTAAGTGCTTCACAATCAGTTAGGTCACACTGCAAAGTTTTACACTTATCGTACAGTGTCTGGCACTCCGTACAAATCTCTTCAGAGGAGTCAGGTGGGGCGGGGCTTACATTGGTCCCTGCTAAAGCAGATCTGGCAGTGTCTAAATCAACTCGTAATGCAGCTAACTCACTGTCTCGCTCCTGGACAGTTTCCCTAGTCTGGGACAAATCTAACTGCAACTCTGCTATGCGATCTGTTAGAGGTACAGATATCTGTCTTATCTCATTCATCAAAGAGTCCTTGACTGCCAAAAGAGACACGCCCAGTTCACAAAGCATCCATTGTGACAAATGCTGTTTCTCTTTTATAATTGTATTTAAAACCGTAGCATATGCTTCTGAGCTATTCGGTGACCTGCTACCAAATAAAGCACGTACAGACTCTATTGTAGGAGGAGCTGGTTTCGCCTTACTATGAGAGAGCGGCAGTAATATCTTAAGCACGCCCCTCTCCTGTTCACTCAGAAGAATTTCAGGCAATGTGCCAACAGTGCCGGTCGCCATGTTAAAGACTAAACACACCCTGTTCCTTCCTTACAGAGTTAGAGAAACCGTTCTTCTCTTTTTGGAGCTCAGAGTAATAAATCTGTCAACCAATTGCAGCAATAAAACACAGCTGTATAAACAAAAGTCTGCCGTCAGCTAGGGCGGAACTGCAGTTCGTGCAGAGAGAAACAGAAAGTCAAACCAGCTTTCTGAAAACACTCAGAAAAAGTTTTAAATTCTGCTGGTCCTGCACTACCGTCCCGGACGAGAGCCCCAATTTGTAGGGGATTATATATATGTTTTTGTAAGAGGCCAATTTCCTACCTATGTACTCGCTTATGTCTAGGGGACGTGGCCTCTGCCCAACATTAGCTGCATGGAAAATAACGGACAGACCAATGGAATATATTAGTTTATTTATACAGCGTTATATACAAAAATATAGAAAACTCTTATCAGCTTATAGCATCAGCAATTCCTGATTGCACACACAATGATACCCAAAAATATAGAGAATAACTATGATTATCCTATGGCTAAAATCTGTAATGACAGATAAACACAATACCAAGATCCTAATGATTACCACACAAATCTTATACTAGGCTAACAGCAACTAGAGATCATAAATCCTGACGTCACACATCTGATGGGTCCGAGCACAGACTAATTATCTAACCCAGCCTGAAGGAAGTAAACTATGATCTCACCGTCCCGGTTTCCAGATCAGATTCCTTCCAATGCCTCAGCCGAAGGTCTCAGCGAGGTCACACAAGCTCAGGTGATGCACTTGTCTTGATCAGCCACATATGATACAGACTCAGTATAGATCCTGTAGACAGCTGTAACCTGGGGAGAAGCTTTGCCAGGTATTATCAGTAAGTCTCTTAGGAAAATCAGGTGCTTGCAGAAATGCAAGTGTTATCTTCTTCTTTGCTTCTGTTCTTCTTCTTAGTTCTTCAGCAACTCTCAGCAACTAGTTTCTTTCTGTTCCCGCTTCTCAGATCCATCAGTTTTCAGGGAGCCAATCAGAAATAATCCCATCATGTACTCCCAACATCTGTATGAAGCCTCCTTTGTCCGTCTTATCTCGTACTCTCTCTCCCTCTCTCCCAAGGACATGCATTTTCTCCAGATACAGAGTGACCTTGGAGGTGGTGCAGGCTTCAGTAAATCTATTACACGCTGGAATGCTGACTTCTGCACAGTTGGTAGTCAGACATATAGGTGAAAGGTTGCAACGTCCATTTTGGCTGTAAAGGTGCTCTCATGTGCACACAGGGTGGGTGAGATCACAGCAAATACTCCTACAGTACCACTGAGAATATAGTGTCCAAGCTTATTTTCTACTTTCATAAGTCCCCGGGGTATGAAGAGTTAATAACAAATGAGCAGCCTGTCATAATTGGGGATTGGCACCTATGGTGTGCAAAGTCTCCATTTCATCTTCGTTCTCCCTGGGATAGGGGCTCGCACTATGGGCATCCTAAGTACCTTGTCCAGCCTGAGCCAACATTTATTGGGAACTTCCCTCACCCTCTCCTTGGTCATTACTGGCTTTGTGATAATGTCCTCCACATGATTCTTCCCCCCACGTATGAGTTTTGTGTATTGGTAACCTTGAATTATTTTCCTAAAGTTATTCCTCTCCTCAAGCCACCATCCCCGCACCGCTCTAAGCGAGAGGCCTTGTCCTTACCCTCTTCCGTTGCCACAGAGGATGAGGCGATTGAATTAGCCCTCCAGTACATCAACTCTACTTATCCTCTGACTAAAAAGAGACTTGTGGCCCTTTCTGCTACGGCCTGGATTCCAATTGGGGGCCCGGTAGCGGGTATTACTGAACTAGGCATGGCTACCCGGCGACTTCAGTCCCTACTCCATGTTTTAGTTCATGAGCTAAACGTGGTAGTCAATGCATTGCAGGATCAAATTAATGAATTAAGTATAGTTTCTCGGTATAACCGTATGGGTCTTGACTACCTCTTTGCAGCCCAGGGTGGCCTCTGCACAGTGCTAAATTCTTCAGAGTGCTGTACCATTGTCACAAATAGGACGCATGTAGTTAGGCATGCCATGGATAAAGTCCTACAGTTGGCTAGCCTTAATGTGGAGGATTACCGAGGAGGATTAGACCTTACCTCCTGGTGGTGGTCATTGACCTCATGGATACGTCCCTTGTTCATTTCCCTAATAGTTTTAGTTTTAGCAGGATTGTTGTTTTGTTTCCTGGCCTCATGTGCTTCGGCAGTATGCCGTAGGACTTTAACGAGTAGGGTAATGGTGATTCATAAGCCTATTCCTAGACGTTATGCCCCAGGAGGAGGTATGGAGTTGGCATCACTATAATCTCCAGAGTTTGAGTTGTGAGACTTATCTCTGCATAAGCTGATTTTAGTCTCAAAGGGGGGAATGAGACAGCCATGGGCAGAGAAATCATATTAATTATTAATTTGGTGTTTAAAAGTTTGGTTCAGTCCTGCAAGTAGTGGAGGAAGGCCATCTGTTTTTAATTATTCAGATGTCTAGCTTTTGGTAGGCTACAGGTTAGAAAGGTCAGGGAGAAATGGAACTTTCACTGTCCCTTTTCGGGGTTAATGTTAGTTCAAAAGTATTAGTTTACCACATCTGTATACCATTAGGCATACTGGACGGCTTTGTAGGCAGACTGTAGTTTTAAAAGGATTAGTTTAAAATGCTGGTTAGAAGAAAATAGTTAGATTTAAGAAGTTCTTGATAGATGTAGATTATGTCTTATAAGAATTTGATTTCTGCTTATTTTAGAATATGTTTTATTCTGTGTAATTAATAATTCTATGTAGAATATCTTTTCAATCCAGTGTTATATCTTTGTCTGACTTTCAAGTAAGACTGCAGTTGAAAAGGTCATCATCTGGTTTGAATTATCTACAGTCCTAGCTAGTTCAATGTATGAAGCTAATAGGTGAAAAAGGTCAGAAAAAGTCAACTTACTTCCTTGATGGATTATAGTAAAATGTAGGACTGTATGCCATTAAGCAAGACTGGCCTCTTAGCCCCTAAATGAACCCCGTTTAAGCTATGACTGGGATTATGTGAATAATAATAAAATGTAAGAGTTCTGGTGCCCAATTGTCTAGTGTGAGAGGCCCCAGGTCATAGGTCAGTTAGGAAATATCAAACCTATGTAACTGATATTTTGGAAATATATGTATAGAGATGATTGGTTCAGACAGGGTAATTAATCTATTCTTTACCATCTGGAAAGTAAGGGGGGCTAGGAGGGGGTTAGAACTGTATATAACTGGGAGCAGAGGCAGCTTACGTGGGAACAGACAGAAGAAGGAGAGAGAGGACAGACAAGAGATGCAGGATCCAGAGAGAGCTGAAGAAGAGACTTAATGCTGATGTCCTACTTTGTTTGCTGGCAAATAAAGAAGATTTCTCCCTCATTCTGGTGTGTGCTGTTTGACTCCTGAAGTACCACAGATTCTGCTAACACTAGTGGTAATTCCTGCAACAGCACAAGGGTAAGCACTGTCTCAGAGTGTATGCCTGTGTGAGAATGTGCGTGTGACAGACACACAGAGTGTGTGTGTTTGTGTGTGCGTTTTTTCGAGAGTGTGACCGTGGCACACAGAGTATGTGTGTGTGTCTCTCTCCGTATCCTCCTCCTTGCAGCATGCCCTTGTAGGAGCACAGGGGTAGGCACTGTCTCAGAGTGTATGTGTGTGTGAGAATGTGTGTGTGACAGACACATAGAGTGTGTGTTTGTGTGTGTGTGTGTGTTTTCGATAGTGTGTGACAGTGACACACAGAGATGGAAAGACTGTGTGTGTCTGTGTGAGAGAGATAGAGCAAGTGTCTGTCTGTGTGTGTTGTGTTTGGTGCAGTTTTTCCTTCCCCCTCCCCCTTCCCCTCCTCTCCTTGGTTTGTGCTTACCCCGAGTAGTTTCATTTTCATTTGTCTGCTGCCTGTCAGTTGCCTCTGTCATCCTAGTAGGAGTTCCCTGTTCTAGTAATGTTGTTTCTGCAGGGAGTTCTGTGAGGGTGGGCGGCACTTTCGTGATGGTGATTCGGGAGGCCGGTAGTGTTATCTGTTGAGCTGTCAGTTTCCAGAGTGTGGCAGGCTCGCAATGTTCGTTGTTTTGTTAGGGCGGGCGGCACTTTCTCTGAGTTGCTTCTGTAGACCGACACTGTTATCAGCTGAGCTGTCAGTTTCCAGAGTGCAGCAGGCTCGCAATGTTCTTTTTTTTTATGAGGGTGGGCAGCACTTTCGTGAAGGTGCTTCAGGATGCTGGCAGTGTTGTTGGGATGACCGCTGGCTCGCAGGCTGGGTGTTTTTGTCAGGGCGGGGGGCACTTGCTGGACATTGCTTCTGTAGACCGGCAGTGTTATCAGCTGAGCTGTCAGTTTCCAGAGTGCGGTTCGACATTGTGTACTTGCGGTTACCTAGCGCGGGACGTTCGGGCGGGTCTTTTTTTTTTGTTTGTTTGCGCGTGGCACTTGTTTGTTTTAGTAGCTGGTGACGTCACGTTTTCTACACAGCCTACTTGTCCATCTTAGAATGCGGCACGGTACCAGGCACAGAACATTGGTGGGATAGTTCCTTATGTGTCTCTGTGTTCCGCCCTCGACGTCATTATGTTTGACGCGAGGGCGGGGCCCAGAACGATTCCCCCTCCCCGCCTCCCTGCCTCCCTCCCTGCCAACCCCTTCATTGTTCTGCTATTGCTCCGCCCTCGAGGGCAGGGCCCGGAGCGATTTTGGTGACTTCACCACCACGAACCTTCGAACCTTTTTGAAGGAAGTCAGGGCTTGGCTTCACTGATGTCAGTGTCCTCAGAACGTTGAGGGTGAGTTTTATTATAGTAGATATGGAAAAAAGTAACTAACTTGCTAATCGAACACACACAAGGACTAACACTGGTTGCATTATCCACTCCTACATTAGCTAAGATTATATTCATGCATTTATCCATCGCTTACAATTGGTTCAAAATGCTGCTGTTCGATTGATTTTTGGATTATCTCGATTCGAGTTATTTCAATTTTATTACACCAAACTTCATCGGTTACTTGTTGCTGAGAGGATTCAGTTTAAATTAGGTATTACCACCTTCAAAATTCTTACTAGGGAAATTCCTGATTATATGTTGAATCTAGTATCCTTGTTACAAGAGTCCTCTACTAGATACAATATTCGAAATCTTTTTCAACTAAGATTTCCATGTAAAAGAATTTAAAATCAATTAAACATCTCACATTGTCTATTCAATATTAGTGAGCTAACTTATGGAACCAGCTTCCATTGTTTTTGAGGTTTTGTTCTCATTTTCAACTTAGAAAACATTTAAAAGCTCTTTTATTCTGCAAGGAGTGTTTATCTACTGCTTAGTATATGTTACTAGTTTGTTTTAACTATTTGTAGCTCCTGCATAGACTGGTCCAGCTCTTGATTACTGTAATCTATCCTTGGAGTGAATAGGTATAGGCAGAATAGAGAAACTGGCATAACATAACATAACATAACATAACATAACATAACATAACATAACATAACATAACATAACATAACGTATAACCTTACCTATGTGGATGGTAATGTTCTATACATTTAAGAGTGCAAATGGCACTAATTTTGGCTTTGTCTAGCATTAGAAAAGAGCATATTTATGAAATGGTAAAAGACAACCTGCCAAGCAATAGCTAAAAGGAAAGTCATGTTCAATTACTCAGTGTGTGAAGCCAGCCTCCATAAACCATGCATAGGCCATGGAAGCCAGATATCTAGTGAAAGCAAACAGAACTGCAGCACGGTCTTCGGGAAAATGATGGACAGAACAAGTCATAGTTGTTACCAGGATTTTATAACAAAGGCTGTTTAAGCTATAATTGCTGTAGGAGAGACTTAACACTTGGAATAATAATTTTTCTTTATATAATTCAAGAACAGCAAATGGATCCTCTAGATATTGCTTCTGTTATGTTTCCAAATTTCCTCACCTGTGTTGGCTGACTTCTCCTTCAGCATCATTCACCACTTGCTGAAATCTTCCCAGTTCATCCTTCAGCATGCTGTTATCTTCAGTGAGTCGATTTAATTCAATTCTGCATAAAGGAATAACCAAGCACTTAAGACTTCAAATAATTTTGCTTATTCTAGTAGTATTCACTGATGGTCCTCAAGGGCTGCAAACAGTTTGGGTTTTCAAACCGTCCCTAAACAATATGCATGAGATAGATTTGCATATAACGAAGGCTCCAGCAACTGACAATGGAACCCATGTGGGAGGAAGTGATACTGGACCCAGTGCTTACAAATGGGGAGAGTGTTTCTGATGTTATAGTAGGTGATCATCTGGAATCTACTGATCACCAAATGAAGTGGTTCACTATTAGGATATGGGTGGAGATGGTTCATTCAAAAGGTTAGGGTCGTAGACTTAAAGAAAACTAATTCTTCTAGATGGGGGGATTACCTCAAGGAGCCATTAGCTGAATGGGAACATAATTGTGAAGTAGAAAACTAGTGGGCAAAATTTAAAGGACATATTTTAAGGGCTATGAACCTTTTTGTTAGAAAAAATAAATAAAAAGAATAGGGGAAAATGGCAGCCTTTATTTTTGAAAGAAGTAGAAGAGGTAAAGAAAAAAAAAAGTTAGCCTTCATAAATTACAAGAGAGCATAGAAAGAGGAAGGCAAACAACAATATCTAGATAAGCTGGTAAAGTAGCCAGAAAAGCAAGGATGCAATATGATAAATGGGGGAACAAGACATTTTTTAGATATGATAGTGATAGGAAAAAGTGCATAAGTAGCATTATGAGACTCAAGGGTGAAGGGGAGGATTATGTACATGCTGGTAAAGATAATGTGGAATTGCTTAGCATATATTTCTCTTCTGAGTTCATAGATGAAGGGACAGGAGTAAGACCCCAGAAGGCAAACATAAATAGGAATGGAAGTATGATAGACCGTGAATGATTTTCTGAAGACTGTGTTCAAGAGGAGTTAGATAAACTAAATGTGGACAAAGCAATGGAACCAGATGGCATACATCCAAAGGTACTGAAAAAACTTAGGGAATTTCTGGCCTTTTCAAAGCTTCATTAGAGTTGGGAGTGGTCTCAAAGGACTAGAGAGAGGCAGATGTGGTTTCTCCCCACAAAAGTGGAAGTGAGGAAGAGGTTGGGAACTACTGGTTGGTTAGCCTGACCTCTTTAGTGAATTAATTAATGGAAATGCTGCCAAAATAGAGGATAGTGTAGTTGCTGGAATCCAGTGATTAATGGATCAGAGGCAGCCTGGCTTTACTAGAAGTAGGTCCTATCTGATAAATCTTCTCTATTACTTTAAGTGATCACAGATTGGATCAAGGAGAGCACTAGATATGGTACTTAAGATTTCAGAGCGGCTTTTGACATGTTTCCACATTAGCAATTTATAAATAAACTGAAAACTGCAGCTTTATTCAGAGCAGCTGCTGACACGGTTCCACATTGGCAACATATAAATAAACTGAAAACTGTTGGTATGGGCTCTGATATGACTGACTAGGTTAGAAATTGGTTGGTGGAAGCTGATAGCGAGTAACAATAAATGGAGTTCACTCTGAGGATAGGTCCATTGTCAATGGTTTGCCACAGGGATCAGTCCTTGGTCCTATTGTAGGGTCTTGGTTTTTTTTTTACATTTTCATAAGAAATATTACATAAGAGCTGCTGGGAAAGGTTTGCCTCTTTACAAATCATACCAAGACCTGTAGCAGAGTGGATACCCTGGATGGTGTAGATATAGAGTTGCCAACTTTTTGCCACAGAAAACCTCAACACCTGCCCTGCTCCATCCAAGCCCCTCCCTTGTCCCACTCTCATGCCATGTCCCAAGTCCCTCGCCACGCCTACTGTTGTACCCTTCTCTCACTCCTCTACAATCAACTGTCCACACTAGAGTTGCCATCTCAAAAAAAAACAAAACCTGCCACATATACATTCGTTCTATGATTATTTCACAATCTTTATACAACAGAAACAGAGCTCCAGTAACCAAACTCTGCAAAAAACAAACATATATTGAATAAAACCTGCCATAATAAAACAGCACTATCAGGGTCTGCCATCAACCATCACACTTGCAGTGGCCCCATAAGCATTTCACAGCTTGCTCCTTGGGGGCAGCAGAGACTTGAAAGAGAGAATGTCCAGGACTCAAATAGTAACAACCCTACCTATAAAGAGGCAGTACCCTAGAATACCAATATACTTCCTACTGGAAATATAGAACAAGTCAGATTGCTACAAATCCCTACACAGAAATAAACACTAGCAGAATACCTCACCTTGGTCACACGCACAAAACACACAGATAGACCCTCGACAAATATGAAACAAGGGACCACACATTAGTAATAGAGATATGAAGACAAAAGACTGAACTGGAAGCCTCAAAATGTCAGGTGCTGCATGTACAGCAATACTAGAGAAATGGAAACTGAAATGTAAGATATCAGAGAAGTAAACTTGACAAAATTGACAAATTACAATTAATAAATTCAGAATAAGTACTGTTTTTCTCCTCTATTGTCTGAGCATTTTATTTTTCCATTTGCTTTGGTCCTAGTGTCTCTTTTCTGGTTTTCTCTTGTCAGAATCTCCTGTCCATTTCTCATTTCATCTCTCTATGTGACTACCATCCATCTTTCCTCTATGTTCCTAATATGTCCTGTTCAGCATCTCTCCTTTATGTCCCTCCCTCCCTCCATCCTCCCCCAAAGTTCACCATCTTTCCTCTCAGTGTCTCTATCCTTCCTGATGCTAGAGTCCACCTTAAGGGGTCAACACCCAAGAAAAAGAACTAGGTGTTGTTGTAGACAATATGCTGAAATCTTCTGTCCAGCATGCAGTAGCAGATCAAAAACCAAACAGGTGCTAGGAATTAGGGAAGATATGGAAAATAAAACCAAGAATACTACAATGCCTCTGCATTGCTCAATGGTGCAACCTCACCTTGAATATTACGTTCAGTTCTGGTTGCCATATCTCAAAAAACATATAGCAGAATTAGAAAAGATTCAAAGAAGAGTGACCAAAATGATAAAGCAGATGGAACTCCTCTCATATAAGGAAAGGCTAAAGAGGTTAGGGATCTTCAGCTTGGAAAACAGATGGCTGAGGTGAGATATGATTGAGATCTATAAAAAATGAATGGTGTAGAACGAGTAAAGGTGAATCAATTTTTTACTCTTTCAAAAAGTACAAAGACTAGGGGACACTTGAAGTTACATGGAAATACTTCCAAAACAAATAGGAGGAAATATTTTTTCACTCAATAGTTATGAATAGTTAAGCTCTGGAACACTTTGCTAGAGGATGTAGTAACAGCGGTTAGTGTATCTGGGTTTAAAAAAGGGTTTGGACAAGTTCCTGGAGGAAAAGTCTGCTATTGAGACAAAGGGATGCCACTGCTTGCCCTGGGATTGGTAGCATGGAATTTTGCTGCTATTTGGGTTTCTGCCAGGTACTTGTGACCTGGATTGGCCACTGCTGGAAACAGGATACTGAGCTAGATGGACCATTGGTCTGAACCAGCATGCTATTCTTAAGTTCTTATGGTCCCTCTGCATCCAGCATTGTCCCTCTGTATACCTGTCCCTATGCTCCCTCCACGCCTAACATCTTTTTTCTCTGTTTCTGTCCCATCTCTTATCCAGTTTCTCTCCTCTCTCTTCCCCTTCTCCTACATCTCCCAACATGAGGCCAGCATCTCTCCTCTCTCCGCTGCCTTGCCCTCCCCCAGTTTGGCATCTCTCTTCCATGATTCCGTGGTCCTCTCTCTCTCTCTTCCTCCTCCCTCTACCCCTTTCCCCCTCCTGGAGTTCAGCACCTTCTCCTCCTTTCTTCTTCCTCCCCGCTGTGGTTCAGTATCTCTACCCCTTACTCTTACACTACACCCCCTCCCAAGACTGGCATGTGTTTCTCTATCCCCTCCTCTCCTGCAGGTCTAACATTTCTTCCTCTGCCTCCCCCCAATGCGCCTGGGTTCTCCCCCTCTTTCCCTTTCCATATGTCTAGTTTCTTCCCCATGTGGCATCTCTCCCTTCCCCCACCCAGATTGCCATCTCTCTCCCCCTCATGTGCGGCACCCTCCCTTTCCTGCTTCTGCTCACAGTCCTCCAAAAGAAGTCAGTCACTGGCATCCAAAAAGACACACTACTCCCTGCTGCTCGGGGCTTCTCTCTGCTGCTGTCCCACCTCCTCTAATATAACTTCCTGTGGGCGAGGCAACAACAGAGAGAAGCCCCGGGCAGCAGGAAATAGTGTGTTTTCCTGGATGCCAGTGACTCACTGCTTTTGGAGGACTATCGGGTTGAAGAGAGGAAGAAGAGATGCTGCTGAACCCGCGGGAGGTAGAAAATGAGGAGACAGGTACACTGAGAGCTGCTGGGTTCAAGGGAAGGGAGAGACAGTTGCTGGAGCATGGGGGCAGGGAGACTGAAGGCAGGAAAAAAATGGCTTTTCTGATGCTGTTTTTAATTCTAAGCTGGCTGAAAACCGGCTAGTTGACAACTCTATGTGGATAATATGAGGAGGGATTTAGCAAAGCTTGAAGAATAGTTTAGAATCTAGCAGCTAAGATTTAATGCGAAAAAATGCAGGATCATGCATTGAGCTGCAAAAGCCCAAGGGAGCAGTACAGTAGAACGAGCAAAATACTTCTGCATACATCAGAGGAACGGGACCTGGTGTGATCATATCTGATGATCTTACAGTGACCGAACATGTAGAAAACATGACGGCAAAATCCAGAAGTATTCGTGGGTAGCTAGGAATTGACCATCAAGAAAAAGGAGGTGATAGTGCTTCTTTATCTGGTATGATCTCATATGCAGTACAGGTACAATCTTAGAGACATACCATCAAAAGGATGTAAATAGGATGGAGTCAGTCTAGAGGGCGGTTACTAAAATGGTCAGTAGTCTTAATCATAAAGAATATGGGAACAGATTTAAAGATATCAATATGTAAACTTTAGAAGAAATGTGGGATAGGAGAGATATGGTATTAAATGTGCAAGGAGTGATCTCTCAGCTCAATATGTCCAAAACTGAGCTCCTTATCTTCCCACCTAAACCAACCTCTCCCCTTCCCCCATTCTCTGTTTCTGTCGACAACACGCTCATTCTTCCTGTCTCATCTGCTCGTAACCTTGGGGTCATCTTCCTCTCCTCCCTCTCCTTCTCTGCACATATTCAACAAATTGCTAAAACCTGTCGCCAAAATTCGCCCTTTCCTTTCTGAACACGCTATCAGAACCCTCATCCACACTCTCATCACCTCTCGCTTAGATTACTGCAACTTGCTTCTCACAGGTCTTCCACTCAGCCACCTCTCTCCTCTTCAATCTGTTCAAAATTCTGCTGCACGACTAATATTTCGCCAAAGTTGTTATGCCCATATCAGCCCTCTCCTGAAGTCACTTCACTGGCTCCCTATCCATTTCCTTATAAAATTCAAGCTCCTCTTATTGACTTATAAGTGCATTCATTCTGCAGCCCCTCACTACCTCTCCACCCTCATCTCTCCCTACACTCCTTCCCAGGAACTCTGTTCACTAGGCAAATCTCTTCTAATCTCACCGCACCTTATACCTGAAATGGGCTTCCTGAGCCATTACGTCTAGCTCCATCCCTGGCCGCCTTCAAATCCGGGCTAAAGGCCTACCTATTTGATGCTGTTTTTGACTCCTAACTTGTCACTTGCTTGTAACCTTTATCTTGTCTTCCTCTCTTCAGTAGTCCCTTTCCCTGTGTGTCCTTCTTTCTGTCCTACCCTTATCCTTATTGGTCCTGTCTGTCTGTCCTGATTTAGATTGTAAGCTCTTTTGAGCAGGGACTGTCTTTTCTTCATGTTCAATTGTAAAGCGCTGCGTACGACTGGTAGCACTATAGAAATGATTTATAGTAGTAGTAGTAGCTGAAAGGAAGCTCTGGAATGAGCAGTTGAAGGATGAAGATTCAGAACTAATCTATGGAAAATAATTCATTACAGAAATGGTGATGGATATATGGAAGATCCTCCCAGAAGACGTAGTAGAGATGAGAATTGTATCTGAATTCCAGAAAGCATAGGACAAGCACAGAGAATCTCTGAGGTAGAGGAAGAGCTTGTAGAACTTAGTAGTTGGTGTGGATAGGCAGACTGGATAGACTACTTGGCCTTTATCTGTTGTCATTTTCTGTTTCAGATCAACGGCTACCACTGGCTCTTTTTTGCTATCCTAAATTAAACCATATAACTATGCGGATAGCAGTTGAATCTTGCTGGATATCCACAGAATTAGGCTGAACACCCACTCTCTGCTCTTGCTCTGCCCCAGCACTCTCAATGGGGGGGGGCTGGGGGATAATTCTATAAAGGGCCTACTTTCCTTTATAAAATATTAGCGTAATAGGGAAAATACATGCATAAATTTTAGGAGCAACCATCTACACTAGCCATAGAGCTAGTGTAAATGTTAGTATCTAGATTGCTAAAAAAAAACCCTACACAACTTATAGTATTGCATACTCCACTCAAGTGCATGCTCACCTTCCAACTATATACCATTGCATTTAGGCACCATTTTGTAGCATAGCATGTAGCTGAATGTTGGCCATACACATGTATTATGCCAGCATTCTGGCTATTTACAGGTATTTTTGGTGCCTATATGTTGTTGCCTTCCTTAAGCCAGACGTAGAGCTGGTGTAAATGCTCACACAGGGATCATTAAATAAATGTGCATTAATTATACATTATTCATAGAATAGCCAGACTTTGATGGGAGGGGGATCAGAGGCCAAAGTGTGTGTGGGGGGGGGGGGCACATTTTGCCCTGCTTCTCTGGTGCCGCACCTCCCCCTGCCGCCACTGCACAAAGGTACCTTGGCTGTCGGGGGTCCCCAACCCCCGCCAGCTGAAGCATTTGTCTCGCACTGGTCTCACATTGCTTGTCCTGTTCTCAGTTGTGCTGTGCACACTCCTTTTAATGAAACTGAGCATGTGCGAACAAGTGCGCATGGCATGACTGAGAAGAGCAGGGTAGGCAATGCAGCGGGACCAGCACGGGACAAACGCTTCAGCTGGCAGGGGTTGGGGATCCCGCCAGCCAAACTGGGGGCCGCAGAGCCAATTTGGGGGGCCCAGACCCCCATGTACCCCCATAGCTACACTATTGATTACCGTGGGAGTAGCATGGGAGCTCTTACCGCCTCCTAGATAGGTTGCAGTAAGGGCTCCCATTGTAATGGCCACTCACTAATAGGGAAATTAGTGCGTGGCCATTACAATAAAATATAGCACGGCAGCCATTTTACCACCACACTAAAAGTAGCCGCAGCATGCAGAAAACCCACGTGCTGACACCAGTGCCGGCCACTTTTTAGTGTGGCTCGGTAAAAGGGCTCCTTAGGCACCATATACCCACATAAGTTTAATAAGATACTGGCATTTACCTGCGTATGTGCACACATACACATGTAAATACTGAGTAAGCAGCTTATGCCCTATTCTATAACTACAAATATATCTCCCATAGCACATAAATGGAAAGTGGGCATTTACATCAGCAGAATCTGGGCAGGGCATGGGCAGAACACACATTTACATACGTAACTTATAGAACACAATAAGTGATGCATGTATCTTCTGCATTTAGACATCAGCATTCACACTAGCTGGTGTAAGTGCTCACTCCTAAAATATAGGCAAGTATGTGGCTTCCTAGGGTATTGTTGTATATAGGAAAGAAGATGCTATGTTCCTTTACAGATTAGCTTCCTACTAGGCACCCTCTAGCTGTCTATATCTAGACGTCATTTTATAGAATTTCTACTAAGGGGACAATTCTATAAGAAGCCACCTGGCTTTAGGCAGCAAGAATATATCTGTGCATAAATGACAATATTCTAGCTATACCCTATTCCATAAATAGGCACCAATCTTCAATGGCGCGTACTTTGCAGGTAGGCGTTCACATGGGTGGAGTCTGGGTGAGACACACTACTGTCCTCTGATTCGGCATGCTTTTGCGAAGACGTCCTCTGATGCTGATTTTGGTGAATTTTGTTGAAAAGCTACTTTGATCGTTACTGCAGCAGAGGACGTCTTCACAAAAGCATCCCAAATCGCAGTGATATATTCTGCGACAACTGCATTTGGCAAGCTTATTGACAGCACTACTGAATAGCGGCTTTGGCGACAGTTATTCGTTCTTTGTTCTAAAGGAACTAACTGGATACATCTATTGGGCAAAAACTGTAAGACTCCTGAGGAAGGCTTATTGAGCTGAAACATGGCCTGTGTCGAGTTGTTGTATTTCCTTGAAGATATTGATTAAAGATTTTTAGTGCATCATTGACTTCTTGTTGCTTCCACTGAGTTGTTTCTGCATTGCAAAGTGTGGAGTTTTGTTATGTTTTTTTCTCACCACTTCAGTTGTACCACAGAAAGACACTGTATCAAATGCATGACCCATACCCATGTACTTTGCAACTATATGGGATATTTAAATATTGTTCCCATTTTAAAAAATCATTGAATATAATAAGTGACTAAGAAGCTATCATTTGGACATATAATGGCTTTTATAAATATATTTTGAACACACCGAAACCCTGACTTGCTTGGTGTATTCTAAAAAACATTTAAATGTAAAATAATACCTCGGGAATTTTGCACACTAAAATAAAAATTGACTTAAAACTGAATTCCATCTGCCTGCACTTTTTGTTTGCTGGTTAATCCACAGCAGTCAGCATTTTTTTAGAATGGTAACTGTCGGCTGAATTAGATCCTGCTGATATTCAGTTCTGGGCCATATCTGGCTTTTGGCACTAAATATATCGGTCATCATGGTAACCAGATCAGTGGCGTAGCCAGACCTGACATTTTGGGTGGGCCCAGAGCTAATATGGGTGGGCACTATGTTTATATAGGTGTGAGTAGTTTTCTGGGGGGAATCCTAAATAAATTTTAATAAACAGTCTGCCCAACAGCTGTCCTACAGCAACATAAACCACATACGTATTCAGAACCTGTTATAATAAACATTATACCTTTTTGAAATATACGTCTCCCTTATTGATTGGAAAGAGCCTATATTCCCCCACTCTTCTCTTTTTTCTTCTTGCAAACCTTAAAACCACCATACCGAGAATACAAAACACTGAGGACCTATAGAGCAATTCTACCATACCATAAGCAGTCATTTCTACAAATCACAAGGAAAAGGAAAGCATCTTAAACACTACAGTGAGCACTAGAACATCAATTCACCTCTTCCAAGTGTTTCTAATCATATACAGCTACCATTGCCCCCCAGCTCCAAAAATGCAACAGAACAAAATGCACCAAGAACTGATAAACTGACAATTTTACAAGCGTATAAGTAACAATGTTAAATAAAATATTGTGCATTAAATATTTACACGCATAGAAAACACATAACCGAAGCTAAGCCCCGTTTTACAGAGATGCATCCAAATAACAAAACCCAGAAAACCACATGAATCAATGGCCGCCCCTTTCCCCTTTTAATTGTCCTGTTGGTTATTTTGAAACCTCCATGTTAAAAACCTGTTTATCCAGGCTGGTTTCCACTCCACCCCGATCCTTCCTTCCCTCCATTTCTCAACCCCCCCCCCCCCCTTTGACACAAAGCTATGGATTGCCCTACCCACCTTCTGATCCCACCCCAGCAGGAAGCTGCCTCTGCAGGAAAGCCCTGGGCTTTGCAAGGCCCTTTTGTGTGGACAAGAACAGCATAAAATAAAAATCCTAATTAAAAAAAACAACAACACACATACACATCATTCAACTATCTACGACAAGGCACAGCCACCTCCTGCAAAAACCAAACAGAAAAACACTATCTCATCCCTTCCCTTCCCAGGCTCATGTATTTTCTGGCCACACTTAACAGGAGCAAAAATGAAAAAAAAATTGAGAGATCAAAGAAAGCCCTAGTTCATTGAATCAGCCATGGTGCTCACCAGCTGCTTCTCAGGAAAGTTGAAGCCAGTCCCCATCCAGCCGTGATGCAAACGTCCTCCAACCCCTCTTCTCAGGATAAGGAAAGGAGCAGGCCCCCTTCGGGCCTTCCCTCACTGTGTCCCGCCAGGGTGGGACACAGTGAGGGAAGGCCCGAAGAATGACGAGGCGATTTCTTTTTTTGCGCAATGCATGCAGGACAGACTCTACCCCCTTCTCTGCCTGGCCTGGAGGGAAACCTGCCAAAGTCTCATCTCTGCAGCCAATGGCTGGAATTCGCCACTGCCCCACGTTCGCCTCTGGGTCTAGCGTTTCCCCTCCTCCCCCCGGAGCGCCAAGGCAAGGACCATTGCAGCGGAGGAACAGACGGAGCAGACGTGAAGCAGAAATCGACTTGTCATCTTCAGAGGGCGGGACTCAGTGAGGGAAGGCCCGAAGACGACGAGGCGATTTCCTTCTTTTCCAATGCAGTGCACGCAGGGCAGCGAAGCGCTGCCTGCGAAAGCGAAACAGTTTTTTTTTTTAAATGCCCGATTTTCCGAGCGCTGACTGGGTGGGCCTGAGTTGTGATTGGGTGGGCCTGGGCCCATCCAGGCCCACCCGTAGCTACACCCCTGAACCAGATATTATCTGGGTATCGTCAATATTCATGACTGGTATCCAGAAAACTTGACTACAAAACTGAATCTTTCTCTTCCCAGATCAAAGTACATACTCTTGTTCTGTTAGTACTGGTCTGCAGTTTAAAATGTTTAAATTCTCTGCATTACTGGTTAGTGAGTAAAGGATATTAGAAGTCAAACCTGTCACTCTCTCTTGCTCCTGTTTCTTTTTCTACTTTACACATTAAATCTTCCAACTCAAGCAGCTTATCTTTCAGCTCCTTCTTCTCCCTCTCAAGCTCTGTTCTTGCATTCTGCACCGCCTGGGCTGCCATCTCTTCTTGCTGTTGTAACCGAGTGAGCAATTCTTCCTCCTTCCTTTGCAGTGTCGACAGCTCTTCTTCCTTCGTTCCCAACTGGTCCAGTAGCTGGCGATTTGCACTCATATAGTGTTCAAGTAGCTTTGTCTTCTTTGCAAGAGTCTCCTCACATTCCTTAAGTTGATGTCCACACGCAGCCTTTTGCCTACATGCTTCATTTTTAGCAGTCTTTAAGTGCATCAACAGACCTTGCTCCTTCTTTTGCATCGTTTGTAGCTGCTCTTGGAAATGCCTTATCTCTTCTACAAAGAACATGTTCTCATTTACCAGCTCCTCCTTCTCTGTTGCAATCAGCTGAAGTTTGGATTCTTGCACCTGAATCCAGTCTGACCTTTGCTGCAGTTGAGAAAGCAGGTAATCTTCATTTAGTTTGAGTAATAGCAGTGCTTCATCTTTGGCCTTGAGTTGTCTAGACAAGGTTACTCTGTTTTGTTCTTCTGTAAAGTCCACTTGTTTCTCAATTGCCCCCTCATTTTCCTTCATCACTTTCTCTGCTTTGGCGTCATCATTTTGTGCCAAGCTATTCTTCTGCTCTAATTGGGTAAGTGCATCTTGCCCTGTCTCTTTTAACAAAGACAACTGTACCTCTTTGACCATTAAACAAGTTAATAGCTGTTTATTTTGCTGAGTTTGGCCTTGGATTTCCGCTCTTTGCTTCTCAGTGAGGTTGTCCTCATTTTTTGACTCTGACTGAAACCCAATCTCTATTTCCTTTTTCACATCCTTCTGCTTTATCCCAGCTGCCACCAGCTGCTGCATCCTATCAAGTGAGGGTGATACATCTCCTTCTTTGGAAAATAGCTGATCAGGCAGCTGCTGATGCTGGTTAACTTGCTCATCCCCTGAGTCTATTTGTGTCTCAAGACGGTCTTGTCTGTTTAACTTAGATTTAAATTTGACTTCTACTACATCGGATGCACCACTTTTCGAATGCCTCTCTGCTTCAGTCAAAAGAATTTTTAGGTTCCCAATCTCATAATTAAGTTTGTCTATTTGCTTTCTTGAACTGGTTTCTATCATTTCTTTCTCAAGGGCAAATGTTTTACAGACATTAGCTTGTTCTTCATTCATCTTTTCTTCAAGCTTTAGCTGTTCTTTCCTCCATTCCATTGCTAGTTCTGCTGCCTTTTCCTCCCATTGTTTTTTCTCTTGGTTATATTGTTCTTTCACTTGTTTTACTTCCATTTCATGCATCTGTAGTATCTCTTCCTTTTCATGCTGATATTGCTGCCATAAGCTCTTTACATTGACAGCGTACTCTGCTTCAGTCTGAGATAGCTTTTGATTCAGTTCTTCGGCCTCTTTCCTACAGATAAACAATGCGATGATTGACCATGTTAGATATGATTGTTATCTTAAACATATTTAATCTTACTGGCTATAAGTGAATAATGATTTATAGCAATGCATAAAAGATACATTCAACTTGGCTAACTCAAACCATTCAGATATCCAGACCCAACTTGGTAATAATGAGACTGACTGCAGCTTTATTCAGATTGCACAAGATAACAAAAGAGAAGCAGACCTTATAAAAAATAGTCTTTGTTAACTCTTTAAGGGCTCCTTTTACTAAGTGGCTGTAAGCCTGCTTGCTATTTATTTTATTATTTAGATTTTGCTCACACCTTTTTCAGTAGTAGCTCAAGGTGAGTTACATTCAGGCACACTGGATATGTCTCTGTCCCAGGAGAGCTCATAATCTAAGTTTGTACCTGAGGCAATGGAGGGTTAAGTGACTTGACAAGATCACAAGGAGCAGCAGTGGGATTTGAACCGGCCACCTCTGGATTGCAAGACCGGTGCTCTAACCACTAGGCCACTCCTCCACTAGGAAGCACTGCCAGGCTATCGCAGCAGCCTGGTGGTACTTTCCACCCCTACTGCACCATCATGTCTGGCACTACGCAAATTTGTAGCACTGGATACTACCCGGCGTGGTTACCGCCGGGGTTAGCACAGGAGCCTTTACTACCACCTCAATGGGTGGTGGTAAGGGATTCCTCCCCCCCCCCCCCCCCCGAAATGGTCACGTGGCAAGTGCTTTACTTGCTGACCGGCCATTTCCTGAGGGAAAGCGAGACCGGCCCTTTTACCAGCTGCGGTAAAAGGGGACCTTGGCACGCATGCAAAACATGCGCCGACGCCAACGTAGGCCCCCTTTTGCCGCAGCTTGGTAATAGGGGGCCTAAAACTCCTAGGTGTCAAAGAGTGTTGTCCGACATATCCATGTTTCGCCAGAAGGCTGCAATAGGTGCAAAAAAACCCAGCTGGTGTAACTCTTAGGTGTCAAAGAGTGTTGCCTGACAAGGCCATGATTCACCAGAAGGCTGCGTCAGGGGCAAGAAAAACCAGCTGGTGTAAAATCTCAGGTTCCACCAATACTTATAAAAATACTCAGCCTGGGTTTGTTTGAAAAAGAGTCAGCAGTCTGTCTGAGGAACTATTTTCTTATAACATCTGCTTCTCTTTTGTTTCCATCTTGGATACTGTGGACTGTTTGCCTTGTTTTCTGAGACAAGTTAGTTAGTACCAAATGGGCTGGATTTACTAAAATGTGCTACTACATTAGTGCACGCTAAAACCATTAATGTGTGTTTTTAGTAAATAGGTCCCATTACATAAAATGGAACCTGTGGCAAATAACATGTGTTAATGCATGAGGTAACACAGCAGTACCATTTAGTAAATGTAGCTATGAGTTGAGAAAAAAAGCTCTATGAACTAAAAATACTCCCCAAAGTATGCAGGCAGAACTAAAACAAATTTCAAAATAACTTTGGGTCTAAAAAAGTCCAGAGTAAGTTGTATGAATAGAGAGTTTTCTGTGGGTAGACTTGATTGCCAACATTGAACCTGTTTGATCTGTTCAAGAAAATGTATTGACTTTATACATAATGACACAACAACAAACAGACTACAACTATCAGAGTACATGTGGCTGCTCAAAAAAATATTAATAGCAGACCAAACATCAATAAATTTATCTAAAGAGTCGCCTCTCTCAGCTATCACCTTCTCATACTCACAAATTTGGCAAACTAAACCTCACCACAACCGCACTGTTAATGCAGCATTATTCTTCCAATTATAAAACTGAAAGGGGGAGTGAGAGGGGGAGCCCAGAACAAAACAATAGTATCTCCATTATCAGATCAGATACACAATATGTCATTTATAAAGTAAATTTTATTTTGACTCCTATTCACTGCTCACGTGCCTGTACCTTTTATCCCCACCTCTTTAATTCCCTTTCCTCTTAATTGTTCTGTCTGTTTGTCTGTCCTATTTAGATTGTGAGCTCTTTGAGCAGGGACTGTCTTTACATGTATGGTGTACAGCGCTGCGTATGCCTTGTAGCACTATAGAAGTGTTAAGTAGTAGTAGTAGTAGTAAATATGAAGATTTTCTAGTTTACTGTAAAGCCCACATTGCTACAATAGATAAATGTGTCATAGCAGGGGCGTATCTGCGTGGGGCCACAGGGGCCTGGGCCCCCGCAGATTTTGCCCTGGACCCCCCTACTGCCGTCAACCCTCCCCCGCCTACCGCTGTCACCTACCCCTGCCGAGATCCTCTGGTCCGGTGCCTTTAAAAGTATTACTTCAGCTGGCGGGGGACCCCCAACCCCCGCCAGCCCAGCCGAGGTCTTGTTTTAAAAAGTTCTTCCATCCTTGTGCTATTGAAAACTGCCTGCCTGCATCCCTTCCAGTTTCGGACTGAGTCTGACGTCGCAGCACGTTGACGTCCTGCACGTACAACGTGCTGCGACATCAGACTCAGTCCGAAACTGGAAGGGATGCAGGCAGGCAGTTTTCAATAGCACGAGGATGCAAGAACTTCTTAAAACAAGACCTCAGCTGGGCTGGCGGGGGTTGGGGGTCCCCCACCAGCTGAAGTAATACTTTTAAAGGCAACGGACCGGAGGAAGCGGACCTCGGCGGGGGTAGGTGACGGCGGTAGGCGAGGGAGGGTTGACGGCAGTAGGGGAGGGTTGACAGCGGTAGGGGGGGCGGCGGCCACGGGGGCTATAATGTGCCCCCTCACTCTAGCCCCTGTCCCCCCTACCGCCGAACCTCAGATACGCCCCTGTATCATAGTAGTCATTCTGGTCTCTGAAGCACTGTTTTTCCTATGACAACCAGAACAAGCCAGGAGCAGCACCTGGGCAGTTAAATAGTACTTAGCCAGTTTTCCGGCAATATTCAGCAGGCGATAGCCAGCTGTTTCCTGATGAACACCGAAGGTTAGCTCTTAGCGGATAACCAGCTAGCCCCTGATTTTTGTTGCATTGCCAGCTATATTTGATGACTAAATCTGGCCGTGTCAATAGGGGGAATATCGTTGGCCGGTTCAAACTTAACTGGCCAGCGCTGAATATCGGCTTCACCAATTAAATTTGAACCAGCCAAAAATAAACCAGATATTCAATGCTGGTCACTAGAAATGGCTCGGCACTGAATATGAAGGCTCAGCACTGACTGCGGGAGGCAGCCAGCTAGCTCCCATGGTCTGAATATTTACCTAATTATAGGTGCCCAGCGGATGCCTGATTGGCTCATATTAAATAAAGGAAAGTAGGTGCCTACTTTCCTTTACAGAATACTAACTTAACACATGTATGCACTTTGGCATGGGCACTTACTCTAACCATAGAACTGATGTAAATGCTCAAACCTAAGTTCCAGTGATACACGTGTATCTCATTATGTGTTACCATATTCTGTAACATATGCATGTAATGGTGTACTCTACTGTTCCCTCTATGCTGAGTGAGAGTCTTCCAACTGCATTGCTACCAGTAGGGGGTGGTGTTTCAATATTGTGTTGTCAATGGCTAGAAACAATAAACAGAAAAAAAAGGGGGCAAGAAAAGCACCAAAATAATGCAATAAATCTTTCTCCACAAGAACTGCTATATACCCAAGGGAGCAAAGAACACTAAGACTGGGAGACTGGGCGTCTAAATGGCAGATGACGTTTAATGTGAGCAAGTGCAAAGTGATACATGTGGGAAAGAGGAACCCGAATTATAGCTACGTCATGCAAGGTTCCACGTTAGGAGTCACGGACCAAGAAAGGGATCTAGGTGTTGTTGTTGATGATCCATTGAAACCTTCTGCTCAGTGTGCTGCTGCAGTTAAGATTCAAGCAAATAGAATGTTAGGTATTATTAGGAAAGGAATGGAAAACAAAAATGAGGATATTATAATGCCTTTGTATCGCTCCATGGTGCAACCGCACCTCGAATATTGTGTTCAATTCTGCTCATCACATCTCAAAAAAGATATAGGGGAATTAGAAAAGGTGCCGAGAAGGGCGACGAAAATGATAAAGGAGATGGGAGGACTTCTCTATGAGGAAAGGCTAAAGTGGCTAGGGCTCTTCAGCTTGGAGAAAAGGCGGCTGAGGGGAGATATGATAGAGGTCTATAAAATAATGAGTGGAGCTGAACGGGTAGATGTGTAGCATCTGTTTATGCTTTCCAAAAATACTAGGGGGCATGCGATGAAGCTACAATGTAGTAAATTTAAAATGAATCAGAGAAAATTTTTCTTCACTCAACGTGTAATTAAACTCTGGAATTCGTTGCCAGAGAATGTGGTAAAGGCAGTTAGCTTAGCGGAGTTTAAAAAAGGTTTGGACGGCTTCCTAAAGGAAAAGTCCATAGACCATTATTAAATGAACTTGGGGAAAATCTACTATTTCTGGGATAAGTAGTATAAAATGTTTTGTACTTTTTTGGGATCTTGCCAGGTATTTGTGACCTGGATTGGCCACTGTTGGAAACAGGATGCCGGGCTTGATGGACCTTTTGTGTTTCCCAGTATGGCAATACTTATGTACATATCACTAAAAAAGAGGAAAAAGGACCTGGAGGCATCAGACATCCATCAGTGGCAAGGCTATTAGGTCTTCTATAGCACAAAGCAATTCCAAGCCCCTGAGCCTACGGCATTTGATCAATCATTTGCCTCCAGTGACCAAAACCTCTAAATTATTCATTAACTTTTTATTTAAATCCTTGATTGTAAATATATTTCAAATTCAAATAAACGTTTTTGAAATGAAAAATCAGTGTACACAAGTACCTTCTACAATTATTTCATATGAGGCATTAAGCAAAAAACCTCATTGGAGTCCCAAACAACAAAAGAATAGAGAAGCAGAAGTAGTCGCTTATTTTCCCTATTCTCTTTATTATTTTGTTGTGTTTATTTATGATCAGTTGTTGTTTGGGACTCCAGTGAGTTTTTTTGCTTAATGCCTCATATGAAGTAATTTTAGAAGTTACTTGTGTACTCAGAATTTTCGTTTCAAGAACATTTATTTGAATTTGACATATGTTTACAATAAAGGATTTAAATAAAAGGTTAATGAATAATGTTTTGGTCACTGGAGGCAAATGATTGATCACATGCTGTAGGCTCAGGGGTTTGGAATAGCTTTGTGCTATAGGAGACCTAATAACCTTGCCACTGATGGACGTCTGATGCCTCCGGGTTCGTTTTCCTCATTTTTAGTGATATGTCATAATGGCTAGAGAGAGGCCAGGTTCTCTGGAGTCCTGCAGAGCTTGCCTGTCCCCCACGACTGAAAATGTTGAAAAGTGAAACAGCACCACCCACTGGCAGGACTATAAGTGGAGGACTCCTGCTCAGCATAGAGGGAACAGTGATATACTCTCCACCCACGTGTATGCCCACCTGCAAACTACACACCATCAAAGATATGCATGTAGTTACAGAATGACACTTAGGCGGTGTATTGGCACACAAGTGCATATGTGTACACATATGTGAGTATATGCTAGTATTCTAAACATTTATGCACATAACTGGCAGGTAAATATTAGCACAAGAAAACAAAAAAGAAGAAAGGTCCCCTACGAAAAGAATGCTGAAAGAAAGAAGTAGGTCTATATAAAACAAATCTCCAAAAGATGGTGGAAATTCAGAAGATAGATTCAGATTTGACATGCTGACACTGTATTTTCTCGGAGCTTGAAGCAGAGAAAGAATTTATACTAACTATTTCCCTTCAAAGATGACCTAACTCCCAATCACAGCCACTTGTGTTTTAAATCATTCAGATTCTTGTTGACGCCTGATGCAGGTGATTAGCACCAAAACACGGCACTGTGTCGGGTCCAAATCTATCTTCTGAATTTCCACCATCTTTTTGGAGATTTATTTTATGTAGACCTACAGACTTTTTTTTTATCATAATAAACTTTATGTTTTATCAGTTCTTACTCTAAGGTTCTAATATTTATTTTTATTGGTCCACCCCTGCTGCCTTGACTTTAAGTAATAATTAGCACCTGCTTTATAAAATGACCCCCTAGATGGCGAAAAGGATTGGCACTTTTGTCTTGGGCACCAGTTCAAATTCTGTGCAGGAGAATATTATCCACCTGACAGCTGGTTGGCATCCTATATGAAATAAGTTACTGGTCTCAGTCAAGTTTCCAGTTAATAGGTGTCTATCCACATCACATGAACTAGAGTCACAGTGTGGTGCTGTCTAGACGCACTTGTTTGTAGCAGCAGCAGAGAGGCCCGAGACAACCTAGACTAGAATTATGACTTACTCTTCCACAGGCATGTTGGCAGGACAACACTGCCCGCTGCTTGTGCAGTAACCCATTCTGAATTGATGACTTTTGTTTTCAGCGCAAGCCTCACATTCACTATAAAAAGTTTGAAAATTACTTGAAAAAAAAATTTGTATGACCAGAAGCATTGCCAGAATTTGAATGTCAGAGCAAGCTTTACCCTTTTCACGTTTGCCAACATTTGGAAAGAATTATATACAAAGGATCTGTGCCTGTCTATAGGCACAATAACGCAAAAAAAAAAAAAGAGAGAGAGAGAGATGGAAATTTAAATACAGCATGCAGGAAGAAATGCTGAATGTCTCAAACAAATTTAAACATTAGAAATATTGGGTCAATATCTTTATAGAACTAAGCCTCCAAAAAATCCTGACTGCTTCCTAGGGAAAGTTACAGATTGTAAAATGTTGATAAGTGCTGCATTCCAAAAGCCCTCTCTTGCCCTTCTAGCACTATGATGCAGAACACAGGAAGAGAGAGAAGGAAAAATAACTGAAGCAGTGAGCAAAAGATGGTACTATACTTTTTTTTCTAAGCCACGTCTCCATACTTCCAAGTCACACACAAAGCAATTCATCACAAATATCCACACACATATAGGCCCCACCATCAATATACACCCCTGCAAACAAGCTTATATATACACACATATACAGACCCTATTCAAACAAACCCTCCACACATATAATGTAATGTAATTTAACTCTTGTATCCCACTAACTCCCACATCCACACCTACCAAACATACACATAATAATCTCCCTACATATATATATCCACACCATCCTGCCCCCCACACTACATTCCCACATATATACCCCTATACATATGCAACCCATAAACATTCCGCATACCCACAGTCAGAGTCTCTCACATCACAACCATTTTCTCCCCATACACAAACACTTCCCACCAAATACCTCTAGACACAACCTACCAATACTCACATGCTTCTCCTACACATTAACTATCCCTTCATTCCACACCCATACACCTAATACACCCATGTCCCACATTCAAATTTTTTTTCAGAAAGGGTGGTGGATGTGTGGCATGCCCTTACTGAACATATAGATAGTCATGGCTGGGGGGGGGGGTAGTTATTATGGTGCATTACAGCTATAATGCATGTTAAAGAGCACTAACATGCATCATATCAGGTACTGCTCATTACTCGTAAACTAAATAATGAGGCTTGTAGTGAACACCCCAAACCACGTTATTCCTGGTAAATAATGCCAACAAAAAACTGGTGGTATTTTTCCATCCTGGGAGCAGTAGGCCGCAAAGCTGAACAGGCATTTCTTAAAGTGGACGGTCCTCGCAATCAGGGGTTGCTCCATTCCCCCCCAATGAGGTCCCCTTTCCTCAGAAGACCCCTGAGTACATGCCCCCACCACAAATGATATCCCTCCACTCTCTTCCCCCTCAAGTACACCCAAAGCACCCCCCCCCCCCCACCTTAGGCCCCCTGGGCCTACCTTTATTAATCCCTGGTGTCTAGTGGGGCAGCCATTTGAGGGGTCTTTAGGGTGGGAGGGATGTCATTTGAGAGGAGGGCTCTTTGAAGAGTAATGTACTTGGGGAGGCTTCTGAATGGGGGGAGGGGGCGTGTCATCTAGGGGAGAGGGGTTCCAGGATGTCAACGTGGGGAAAAGGAGAAGAAAGGCAGCTCTGACTGCAAGTGACATGCCCTTTAAGAAGCTTCAGGGTGCATTGGGCCACAAAGTACTCCCTGGATGGTAAAATAATGCTGCTTGCAAAGCTGATCATAAGCAGTGTTATTCTTATACTGCTGAAGTGACTTACTTGTGGTACTTAAGATTTAAGAACATAAGAACACTAGTAAAAAAGCCCCGTTTCTGATGCAAATGAAACGGGGGCTAGCAATGTTTTCTTCTGTGTGCATGTGGGAGTGTGTGTGTCCCTGCCCTCAGGCCTCTCTCCCCTCCCCCCTCTGAGTCCTTCACTGTTACAGAGCCAGCGATTTGATTTCGTGCTCTGCTGTTTTCCTTCACTGACTGTGTTACAGAGAGGGCGGGGCAGACACTCATAGGGAAACCGGATATCTCGCCCCCTTCACACTTCCGGCTGGAGGCTTCATAGAACGTTGGTGTTGCTTTTTATATAGAGAGATAAGCGTTGCCATACTGGGACAGACCGAAGGTCCATCAAGCCCAGCATCCTGTTTCCAACAGTGCCCAATCCAGGTTACAAGTACTTGGCAAGATCCCAAAACAGTACATTTTATGCTGCTTATCCTAGAACTAAGCAGTGGATTTTCCCCAAGTCCATCTTAATAAAGGCTTATGGACTTTTCTTTTAGGAAGGTATCCAAACCTTTTTAAAACCCTGCTAAGCTAACTGCTTTTACCACATTCTTTGGCAACAAATTCCAGAGTTTGATTACACATTGACTGAAGAAATATTTTCTCCGATTTGATTTAAAATTACTATTTTGTAGCTTCATTGCATGCCCCCCTAGTCTTAGTATTTTTGGAAAGAGTAAACAAGCAATTCACGTTTATCCTTTCCACACCACCCATTATTTTATAGACCTCTATCATATCTCCCCTCAGCCGTCTTTGTCGCCCTTTTCTGTATGTTTTTTAATTCCATTATATCTTTTTTGAGATGCGGTGACCAAAATTGCACACAGTATTTGTGGTGCGGTCACACCATGGTGAGATACAAAGGCATTATAACGTCCTCATTTTTGCTTTCCATTCCTTTCCTAATAATATCTAACATTCTATTTACCTTCTTAGCCGCCGCTGCACACTGAAAAGAGGGTTTCAGCATATCATCAATGATGACACCTAGATCCCTTTTCTGGTCAGTGACTCCTAATGTGGAACCTTGCATCACGAAGATACAGTTCATGTTCCTCTTTCCCACATGCATAACTTTGCACTTGCTCACATGAAACGTCATCTGCCATTTGGATGCTCAGTCTCATAAGATCCTAAAAATCTGATCATATTATGATCACTGTTATCAAGTGGCCCCCAGCACCATTACCTTCTGCATCAGATCATGCGCTCCACTAAGGATTTTTCCTTCTCTTGTTGGCTCCTGTATCAGCTGCTCCATAAAGCAGTTCTTGATTTTGTCAAGGAATATTATCTCCCTAGCATGCCCTGATGTTATATTTACCCAATCAATGTCAGGGTAATTGAAATCACCTATTATTATTGTTCCCTAGTTTGTTAGTCTCCCTAGTTTCTGGTAAAATTTCTACATCTGTCTGTTTATCCTGGCCAGGTGGATGGTAATACATTCATATCACTATCCTTTTCCCCTTTACATATGGAATTTCAATCTAAAGGGATTCCAAGATGTGTTTTGTGTCCAGCAGAATTTTTAGTCTATTTGATTCAAGGCCCTCCTTAACATACAATGCTACCCCTCCACCAATTCAATGCACCCTATCACTACAATATAATTTGTACCCCGGTATGACAGCATCCCAACTTCTACCAGGTCTCAGAGATGCCTATTGTATCTAATTTTTCATTTAGTGCAATATATTCTAACTCTCCCATCTTATTTCTTAGGCTTCTGGCATTTGCATATAAACATTTCAAACTATGTTTTTTGTTCCTATTTACATATTGCTCAGCAGTTGATAGTGATTTAAAGACACCTGCCAGGAGGCTCATTTTCAAAGCACTTAGCCTCCCAAAGTTCCATAGAAACCTATGGAACTTAGCCTCCCAAAGTGCTTTGAAAATATGCCTCTTTTAAGTCTACTGTGGTCTCTACTGCAACCTCACTATCGGGATACCCTATCTTCCCTGTTTTGGTGATATCTTTGAAAGATAGATACCTTGTTCTGAACCATGCGCTTTCAATGACTATCGGCCTTCCTCTAGTTTCTAGTTTAAAAGCTGTTCTATCTCCTTTTTTAATGCTGATGCCAGCAGCCTGGTCCCACCCTGGTTAAGGTGGAGCCCATCATTCCAGAATAGGCTCCCTATTCCCCAGAATGTCGCCCTGTTCCTTACAAATCTAAAACCCTCCTCCCTGCACCATTGCCTCATCCACACACTGAGACTCCGGAGCTCTGCCTGTCTCTTGGGTCCTGCGTGTGGAATGGGTAGCACTTTAGAAAACACTACCCTAGAGGTTCTGGATTTCAGCTTCCTACCTAAGATCCTAAATTTGGTTTCCAGAACCTCCTTCCCACATTTTCCTATCTAGGTGACGCATGAGGTCTGCCAGTTTCAACCCAAAAGAAGTCCTAACTCACCAATTTACATATCTGGATTTTCAGAAAGCATTTGATAAAGCAAAGTCCCTCATGAGAAACTCCTGAGGAAATTAAAAAGTCATATGTTAGGTGGCAGTGTTTTGTTGTGGAATGAAAACTGGTTAAAAGTCCAAAAACAGAGTAGGACTAAATGGTCAATTTTCTCAGTGGAGAAAGGTGAACAGCACTATCCCAGGTATTTGTACTGGGGCCGGTGATTTCTAGCATATTTATAAATAATCTGAAAATGGGAAGAATGAATGAGGTTATCTAATTTACAGACAACACAAAACTATTGAAAGTTAACTCACAAAAGAATTGTGAAAAATTGCTGGAGGACTGGGAAAGTGGCCATCCACATGGCAGATGAAATTTCACATGGACAAGTGTAAGGTGATGAACAGAGGGAAGAATAACCCAAACTATAGCTACAAGATGCTAGGTTCCTCATTGAGTCACCCACAGAAAATGGATTTAGTCTTCATTGAGTGGAGGAGTAGCCTAGTGGTTAGTGCAGTGGACTTTGATCCTGTGGAACTGAGTTAAATTCCCACTGCAGCTCCTTGTGACCAGGGCCATCGAGAGACTGGGCCGGGCCCCCGCCACCCCCCCCCCCCCCCGAGGTCGTTGTCGCTCCCCCTCCACCCGCCCCGCTCCGTCCACCACCAGGCCGGGCCCCCCTGAATTCAAATCATAGTACCTCACCTCGACCTTGCTCCATGTGAAAGAAGCGCAGCAGCGGCAGTCTGCAGATCGCCTCCCTTCGGGCCTTCCGTCCCTGTGTCCTGTCCTTGCGCAAGTTACGTCAGGCGAGGGCGGGACACCGGGCGGGAAGGCCCGAAGGGAGATGATCTGCAGACTGCCGCTGCTGCGCTTCTTTCACATGGAGCGAGGTTGAGGTGAGGCGCTATGATTTGAATTCAGGGGGGCCCGGCCCAGTGGTGGATGGAGGGGACTGCGGCGCTGGGTCCCCCTTGGAGTCCCGGGCCCTGGGAATTTTGTCCCCCCTGCCCCCCCCTTTCGGCAGCCCTGCTTGTGACTCTGGGCAAGTCACTTAACCCTCCATTGCCCCTGGTACAAAATAAGTATCTGAATATATGTAAACCGCTTTGAATGTAGTTGCAAAAACCTCAGAAAGGCGGTATATCAAGTCCCATTTCCCTTTCCCTTCCCATTGTTGAAATCCTCTGCTCAGTGTGCAGTAGAAGCCAAAAAAGAAACAAAAAAAGCAATTTTTAGGAAAGGAACAGAGGATAAAATAGAGAGGGGGGGGGGGTGAATAATATTCAGCTGGCGGAGGTGTGCATTTTGCTGATCACCACCAACGTAATTCCCGGATATTCAATGCCAGGCCATGTCTGGGCTTTCACACTGAATATCTGTATTTCACAGAGCCGGCTAATGCATAGCCGGTTAAGTCGATATTCAGTATTTAATCGGCCATGGGTTACCACATAAAGATAGGACTGTGATTTATGTTGTCCCATTTATGCAGTACTCCTTGTCCAGTTTCATTCTGTATATCAAATCGACACTTAACCAGTCAAGTGCTGACTCCACCCCCAGAATGCCCCCAAAATAGCTGGTTTTCACTTACGCGCTAACCGGTCATTTTCAGCAGTACTAAACAGTTAAGTGCCACTGAAAATGAGCAGGATAGCCCCGAACAAAGGATTAACCAGTCAGCGGCCACTTCTGACCATTTCAATCACTTTGAATATCAATCCGGAGAATATCATAATACCTCTGCATCACTCCATGGTGTGACTGTACCTTTATTGTCTGTAGTTCCGGGTGCCACATCTCAAAAAAGGTATAGCGGAATTAGAAAAGGTATAGAGAAGGACGACCAAAAGGGCTGCCGAGAGACAGAGCCGGGCCCGGGGAAGGGCTGCCACTGAAAGGCCCCTCAAACTCAGGACGCAGTCGCTGGGCTCCCCCACCCACATTTGGGATGCAGCTGCCAGGTCCAACCCGGAATGCAGCCGCCGCCGCTGCCCCTCACTCACTCTTGGGTTGCCACCAGATCCCGGCGCCAGGCCCCTCTTGGAGGCCAGGGAGGAGCAGACGCACTAATGCACTGAAGTGGGGGGCCCCCGCCCCCTACGTCAGTGCGTCTGCTCCTCCATGGCTTCCAAGGGGGCTCGGCACCACGCTCTGTCTCTCATCTGCTCGACTGTGCCAGGACCAGTTCTTGATGGGAGCAGGAGAGAGACAGACCCCGAAGCCTGGTGCCGGGCCCCCCTTGGAGGCCGGGCCCAGGGAATTTTGCCCCTGCCTGCCTCCCCTCTCAGAAGCTCTGTATATAGTAATACTGGGCAGTAGAGAGGTGTTACAGGCCTTGAAGTCAAGGAGAAGCCAGTAGGTATACAGACACTGCCCATATTCAGTGCTTGTGCCAGCGAACAAACAGGACTACACAAAAAGATGTCCTATCTTTGGTTGCTTAGCTATGTGGGTGGTGGCACTGAATATCAGCCAACACTCGCAGAGCTTCCAGGTCATGGCTGGGATATTATACTGTTGTCCCCTTCTTCTCCCACCGAGCAAGAGCCAAACCCCTAGTCCAGGGACCCCCCCCCCCCCCCAAGCCTCTCCATCCCCCTCCCATAACAGCACCTTCTCTATAAACACACCCCCTACCTATCCTCTGTAGGCCAGGAAAGATTAGAAACAGTCTTATATCAAGGGAACTCATAAGGTATGAGGTCTGTTGCTTTTGCTAGTAGAAAATTGTCTGAGGTTGAGAAGAAATATCCTGCTCACCAGCTGGAATTCCTTACATTAAAATGGGACATGGTACCTGGGTTGAGGGGGGGAGTTAGGGAATTCTTGATACATTTACCTTAATAGATGGTTGGATTCATAAGAGTCCTGACAACAGGCCATTTTACTTCTCAAAGGGTAAGGGTTATGGGATTGGGTGGTAGTGAGATGTATACAAAATTGGGATCATTCTTCTGTTTTATACTATATGGTACTTTCATTGTTCTCTCATAGTTTTCCCAATATTATGTAATGGATTGTTGCTTTGTCTGCTATTCTTCTTCAACTGTGCGCTGTATGGTTCCTTTGATCCTGACTAAAAAACATTTAACCTTAAAAAATGGGACATGGTGGACAAATTCCACAACTATCTACAGTGCCAAGTTCGCAGTTTTCACTGACAAAAACCCACTAACATATGCACTCACTTCTACCAAGCTAAATACAACAGATGCAGATGACTTGCCGCACAAGCCATATATAACTTCAGCTTGAAGTATCATCCAGGAGCAGTGGATATTGATGCCAGCATCACTCTCTGAACTCACAAGGAAATTTTAAGGGAGTGCTCATAATATTGTTATGGGCTTCAGGCTAATGTGTTCGTAACATGATCAATAATTCTTCAAGAAAAGACCACACAACCAATTCTGGACTAAATTTACCTCCAGAAAGAGATATAGACATGCCATGGAAAAGTTTAGGTGGAATTCTAAGAATTAGTTATGTATTTAGGAAGATAAAACTCTCTCTTCAGAAATAATCACTTTGATATTTTCATGTATCTTCTCATTACTTTTTCCCTTTCCCAAAGTATCTCTACTACATAACTTAAAAGAAAAAATTATCCTTTTCCACTCCCATGTCTCATCCATGTCCAAAGGAAAGAAGACCTGCCTGTTATTCATTATGGTATCTCATGCTGCATAAAATAAAAAAGTTGTCAAACCTCATTAACTGTAGCTCATTTTGATGTCTTCTCTTCAGTTCTACTTGCAGCTCATCTTTCTCCTGGGATAGCCTCTGCCCTAAGCTGGAGATCTCCTTGGCGTAGTACTGTTCCAGTTCAGCCTTCTCCTTCTCGTACCTCTTCTCCAGCTCTTGGCTCTGAGAGGACTTCTGGAGCTGATCTTTCAAACCATCTATTGCTTCCTGAAGTTTTGCATTTCTCTCTTCAAGGTCAGCCTTCTGATCTTCCAACTCACTGATCTCAATCTTAAAACCCTGTTCAATGTCCTTCCTTTCCTTTTCAAAATTCTTTTTCATTAATTCGATTGCTCTCTCATAATAGTTGACCTGGTGCAGGGACAATATGTCAGCATTAGCAACTTATTCACAACTGTATTTTACCTTACATTTAGCAAAAAGACAGACTAAGAAATTCAGGGATCCTTTTACCAAATAGCGGTAAAAAATGGCCTTAGCGTGCCCTTATGTGGATCACTCCCACACGCTAAGGCCATTTTTGGCACTGGGGTAAAATGGCCAATTTTCTAATTTTTTTGTATTAAAGGTAACACACTAAATTTTCCCATTAGTACATGAGCCCCTACTGCCACTGTTCCCTCTAATCTGAGCGGCAGTCCTCAACCTACAGTACTGCCAGTGGGTGGTGCTATTTCACTATCACATTTTCAATAGTGAGGGACAGGCAAGCTCTGCGGGAGTCCAGGGAACCTATCTCTAGCCACTGAAAACATAATACAGTGATACCTCGGTTTTCGTCAATAATCCCTCCGAAAACAATCGGCGAAATCCGAAATCGACGAAAACCGAGGTATCACTCGATCGTGTTCCTGGCCTTCTTCGAAGGGCTGCTGGCTCTGGAAACTTTCCTTGGTCCCACTGAGCAGGAGAACGCATGGGTCGCCCTTTGTTTTCACAAAATTAGAGCAAGGTCACATGGGCATGCCGATGAAATTCAAGGCAACCAACGAAATCCAAGACAAATATTTTGCGGAAAAAATCAACTAAAACCGAAACCAACAATAACCAGTCAACGAAAACCAAGGTATTACTGTATTTGCAACCCCCCCCCCCCCCCCCCCCCCCGGCAGCAATGCAGTTGGAGGACTCCTGCTCAGCTTAGAGTAAACAGTGACTACCACCTATATTTTGGCCAGTAGGGACATGTGCTAAACCTGTGCTAATCGGTTAGAATGCAGCAATGCCTATGCTCTAACCAATTAGCGCAGAACATACCCACTCTCCATCCCAGACCCACCCCCAGCGCTAAAATATACATTTTATATTTTAGCTAAAAAATAAATTTTATTTTTCAGCAAATGGGTAGTACGAGCACTTCCCCAAATTACCGCGGAATGCCTCAGTGCACCCCATAGTACGCCACTTTTTGATACAGTAAGCATGTGTTTGTGCTTATCACAGCTTTGTAAAAGGGCCTCTCAGGCTTTTATGAGGCAATCAGAGATGTAGGTTTGCTACTGTAAACAAAAAAGCCAGATGTAGTCTTTGTCCATTTACATATCCCTTGTAAATGGTCATTTTATAATCCACTACAATATAATTCAGGAGGTGTGTGAGAAAACTCCTTGTTAAATACACAATATATAAACTAATCCTCACACAATGCTACTTGCAGGCAAAGTTCAAATATGAGCAATAAAGAAATGGAAGGAAAAAGCCTCATATAGCTCTAACCAAAATGTCTTATGCGCTTGCAATCATCATTGGCATAAAATAAAACTTCCATTCTCACAACTTTTTACTCTAGCTCATTGGAACAGTTCTCTCAGCCTTATTTATCTGCACAGAAGAACTTATATTAGAGCAGAGTCCTCATCTAGACAGCTTCTGTATTGTTGCTATTGTGCAGAGACCTGTTCCGATGAATTAGAGCAAACATTGTGAGAATGGAAGGTTTTTTTTTTTTTTTTACCAATGATTGCTTGTAGATCACACACACTCTCCATCCCAGACATGCTCCCTATGCCAAAAAATAACATTTAATTTTTCAGCATGTGGATAGCGCACACATCCAGAAATTATCACGGGATGCCTCAACGTGACCCGTGATGACCCATTTTTTGCTGTGGAAAGCACGCATTAATGCTTATTGCAGCTTTGTAAAACGGTCCCTATGGCTGGTGTAAGTGCTTGTGCCTAAATTAAAAACATTTATTATATATGTTACTCTAGTACTCTATAAGGGAAAGTAGGTGCCCGCTTTCTTTTATAGTATAGGCACCACACAGGTGCTCTCAAGGCACCTAAATAAATGGACTTCTTCATGTCTTACTGTGACTCTTCTAGACATCTATAACCTTACCTTCGTCTCCAGTTGTATTTTGAGGTCCTGTATTTCCTGCTGGCACTCTCTCAGCTGTTCTTTTACTAGCTCTGTCTCTATACTCATTGGCAAGGAATCCTTTTCCACAGCAATAATGCCTGCAGAGAAAAATGGCTTGCTTTTGTTTCTGTTCACAAATCTATGCAACAACTGACTTGTACGGCAGAGCGGCCATGGAGACTAAAGAAAAATGCTCCCCTATCAAACAATGCACTGAGACTCTGCAAAGATGCTCACAGGAGTTGAACATTTATGGAACAGGAGGTCTTACTGTCCTTACTTAGTGGCATCATCATAGCTGAACTTCAATGAGTGAGTAAGGATCAAGACTGTTACCACAACAACCTCAAAACCATCTGGTTGAATCTTAACCTTTGTGTGATGTGATGCTGCCAGGCCATAGAACAATACAATATGTAAATTTTGAGCAAAACAGCAAAAATGGTACACTTCTTGTGGTTAATGAAACATCAACATCCTTTCTACAAAGTCATTTATAGCCTCTGGGCTCCCGCATCCAAAATATATATGTATGTTTATTACTTATACTTATTAAGAAAATTTGTCCAGTGATTGGTTAAGTGTTCTATTACCAGCTCAACTACTTGCTTTCTGTAGTACTAGGCAAGTCATTTTCCCTCCATGGACCTTAAATCTACCTAATTGTAATCAGATAGTGGTAATATTGTTTCTTCTCTTGATGAATGAATAAACTAACCTCCAACGTCATCCTTTCCCAATTTTAAACCAGTTGCACAGTGCAGGACTAGTATGTTGCTCCTTTGGTTTCTCATTGGAGAGAAAAGATGCATTCAGTAGAGAATTTGCAGTGGAGACAATTTGATGCTGTTACCCAAGAGTATTGGGAGATGATTTGAATTGCCTCCTAAATCTGCAAGAACATTGTTGGATTTTTCCATTAGCTATTATTTAACCTGTGAGTCTTAATGACAATTTTGATTGGCTCACTCTTATTCAAAAGCTGCTTTGTGATTGGAGAGTACATCTATTTTACTGACTGGATAGTTATTTAAACACCTTGATGCCTTTTTATTGTAGAAAGTTGTTGAGAAGAGAATATGCCTTGCTGAAGTTTTCTGAGAAGATATGCATGGAGTGATTTCCCCCTGAAGCAGAGCATTCTTCCAGCTGAAAACATGGTTGAAGGAAGGCCAAACAACAGCTGGCATGGTTAAAAATTGAGGTGAAGGAAGTTATTAAAGCTAAAAGAAAATCCTTTAGAAAATGGAAGAAGGATCTTACTGAAAATAATAGGAACAGAATAAGGAATGGCAAGTCAAATGCAAAGCATTGATAAGGAAGGCAAAGAGAGACTCTGAAAAGAAGATTGCTTTGGAGGCAAAAACATAAAGTAAAAACTTTTTAGGTACATTAGAAGCAAGAAGCTGGACCGCTAGACAGTGGCGTTCCTAGGGGGGGGCGGTGGGTGCAGTCCGCCCCGGATGCACGCCGTCGGGGGGGGGGGGGTGCCGCGCGCACCTGTCCTCCGTTGTTCCATGCTTCTTCTCTGCCCCGGAACAGGTTACTTCCTGTTCCGGGGCAGAGAGGAAGCATGGAACAATGGAGGACAGGCGCGCGGAGTGCACCCGGCGGAAGGGGGGGGTTCCTTCACGGGGGTGTCCTTTCGCCGGGGGGGGGGGGGGTCCTTGCTGCATCGGGGGGGCGGGGCGCATCGGCGATCCGCCCCGGGTGCCAGCCCCCCTAGGAACGCCACTGCCGCTAGATGACCTCAGGGTAAAAGAGGCACTCAGGGAAGCCAAGGCCATAGTGGAGAGACTAAATTAATTTTTTGCTTTGGAGATTCCAGTGCCAGAAATAGTATTCAAGGCTGATGAGTCAGAGAAACTGAAACAAATCTCTGTAAACCCTGAAGATGTAATGGGGCAATCTGACAAACTGAAGAGTAATAAATCACAACTTCCGGTTGGCTTCCGAACAGATTGGCTGCTTGTGCAAAACACTCCTCTGCTGAATGCTAGTTTCTCAACTAATCTCCTCACCTGGATCCACTCTAAGGACAATTTATAGTTTTATTACTTTCTATCCCTGCTCCGAATATGAATAAAAACCAAATTGGACTCACAGTTTAGCATCTCTTCCAATACTAAGCAGCTCAAATCTAATCCTTCTTCACACAACAAACTAGGTAAGATGGTAGGAACTGAGAATAACAAAAATCCCATCATGATGGAACTACAAGGTATTAAAGAATTGCTACACAACCATATGGCCATATCAAGAAATATGCACCAGGAATTGGAGAATATTCATACTCAGCTGGCTGCTTCTCAACAAAATATTGAGGCTTTAACCCTGCGACTTGGTGCCACTGAATCCGCCATACCACAAGTTCAAATCTAATACCGCAACGAGGCCTACCTGAGGGAACGTAAGACTTGGATATGCTGGCATTCCTCAAAAATAGGCTTCCAAAACTTTTGGATATCTTGTTTTCTACACCACTGGAGTTTGATTGTGCTCATCGCACTCCGAGCAGATTACAGTCGAGCACCAAATTCCTGAGGCCTGTGGTTGTTCGGCTCCTTAGATATCAGCATACATTGCAAATCCTTCAGGCATCTAAGAGCAAATCATCGCTCCTGCACCAAGGTAAGAAAATCATCATCATTCCCGATCTGGTTTCCACTACTGCTGCAAAATGGAAGGCATTTCTTGCCCTTTGTCAGGATCTCAAGGAGTTGGGGGCGCAATATGACCTGTTTTACATGAGAGTTACAAACTGGAATCAAACAGTTAACTACTCTGATCCTGCTCTTCTACGCAAATGGATTTGTGATATTAAAGGTTATGGTATATGCTATGTTATAAGGAGAGAACTGTTCTCCTTATAGTAACTATGTTACTATGTTACTATAAGGAGAACAGTTCTCTCCATGGGTCTTTTTCATTAATGCCCGCCATTTACTATCTATATACATCTTCTTTATCCTTTTACATATTTTTATATATTATGCTGTAATCTTATTTGAGCTTCCTGATATGATGTGACACTCAATATTTAATAGAATGACCCATTTCCCCTGTCTATTGATCCTTTTGGTGTCTTCTTCCCCCTCCCCCATTTTTTATCTCTCTCTCTCTTATATTTGCCTTTTTTCACTTATAAGAGCTCTTTGATTATTTGTGAGCCCGTTGGGTATGAATGGGTGAAGTGTCTGCATTTTTTCTTTACATAAATGTTATTACAAATCTTGTTTCACAAAGACAGCGATCAAGTCATACTACTTAATATGGATATCATTAAAACTAAGCTTGATAGCCTGATTAACCACTGGTCCCCTCTTACTTTAATGTGGTGGGGTCATATGAAAGCTATAAAAATGACCATAATGCCTATCAATAATTACTACTTAAGTATTCTCCCTACACTTGCTCCAACTTCATTTTATAAATATATTAAATCCAAACTTTTGAAATATCCTTGGAATAACAAGCCTCCACGCAACTCTATAAAGATTTTAAAAGCATCTAAAATCAATGGTGGTGTTGGTTTCCCAGATTTCTATTTATATCATATGGCTGCTATATTAAGACATGGTTCCCTATGGATGACTATACCCTCTTTATCTCAGGAAGTTTCAGCTTGGTTTAAAATTGATGCAGACCTATTATGTCCCATTCCTTTGACATGTATTCCCTTCACTCCTAAAAATAAACTAATCCATCAATCAGACCTTATACAATCCACCACTCATTCTCTACGTACCCTTGATTCTACACTTTCGAAACCTGGCACTCTCTTTGCAGACAACCCCCTCTGGTTTAATTCTGAAATCTTAATAGATAAACAACCTATTTTCTGGACAAGTTGGTATTACAGGGGCATCTCTTGCCTATCTCATGTTTTAGAGGATTTATTACAAAATATTTATTAACTGATGATGATATTTAAATGAAGCATTAATAGATACTGGGGCTCATTTTCATAGCACTGAGACTTAAAAAGTTCCATAGATTATTATGTATATTACAGTTTATATGCTTCTAAGTTTGATGCATAGGCGTAGACTGGGAGGGGCGAGGGGGGGCAATGCCCCCCCAAACGACGCGAGGCGCCGCCGCGCCATTAGTTTAAAAAAAAAAAAAAAAAACACATGCAGGCACGCGCTCCTCTCGGTCCGCTTGGCTTCCCTGCCCTCTCTGTCTGCTCCCGCCTTCCTCTGACGTCATTTCCTTTCGGGCGGGACGCAGACAGAGAGGGCAGGGAAGCCAAGCGGACCGAGAGGAGCGTGTCCGTCTACCTCTCTCTCTTCCTCCCTCCCTCCGGTGCAGGCAACAGTCTTCAGCTTTTTCAGCGTTCCTGGCAGCGGTAGCGATGTACACGCTGCCTTTGGCTCTGCCCCGAAGCCTTCTCTTCAAGTTCCTGTTCCCGCATAGGTGGGAACAGGAACTTGAAGAGAAGACTTCCGGGGCAGACCGAAGGCAGCGTGTACATCGCTACCGCTGCCAGGAACGCTGAAAAAGCTGAAGACTGTTGCCTGCACCGGAGGGAGGGAGGAAGAGAGGGGGTAAACGGAGTCACCATCTTGGACCTCGCGGGGGGGGGGGGGGAGCAGAGGGAAGATGGATGGGACTGGGAGGGGTGGGGAGCAGAGGGAAGGAGCAGGAGATGAATGGGACTGGGAGGGGTGGGAAGCAGAGGGAAGGAGCAACAGATGGATGGGACTGGGAGGGGTGGGAAGCAGAGGGAAGGAGCAGGAGATGAATGGGACTGGGAGGGGTGAGAAGCAGAGGGAAGGAGCAGGAGATGAATGGGACTGGGAGGGATGGGACTGGGAGGGGTGGGGAGCAGAGGGAAGGAGCAACAGATGGATGGGACTGGGAGGGGTGGGGAGCAGAGGGAAGGAGCAGGAGATGAATGGGACTGGGAGGGGTGGGAAGCAGAGGGAAGGAGCAAGAAATGAATGGGACTGGGAGGGGTGGGAAGCAGAGGGAAGGAGCAGGAGATGAATGGGACTGGGAGGGGTGGGAAGCAGAGGGAAGGAGCAAGAAATGAATGGGACTGGGAGGGGTGGGAAGCAGAGGAAAGGAGCAGGAGATGAATGGGACTGGGAGGGGTGGGAAGCAGAGGGAAGGAGCAGGAGATGAATGGGACTGGGAGGGGTGGGAAGCAGAGGAAAGGAGCAGGAGATGAATGGGACTGGGAGGGGTGGGAAGCAGAGGGAAGGAGCAGGAGATGAATGGGACTGGGAGGGGTCAGGCACAGCAGAGGGAAGGAGCAGACGATGGATGGGACGGAGGGATGGTGAGCAGAGGGAAGGAACAGAAGATGGATGGAACTGGGAGGGTTGGGGAGCAGAGGGAAGGAGCAAGAGATGGATGGGACTGGGAGGGTGGGGAGCAGAGGGAAGCCTACTGGAAAGAAGACACTGCATAAAACAGAAGACACTGGGATCAAAGCGAATAGAAAAACTAAATGATCAGACAACAAAGGTAAATAAAAGTATTTTATTCATAATTTATTAATTGAAATGTGTCAGCTTTTTGAAATGTGCATCTGTGATATTTTGCCTGTAAATTTCATTTCCTTCCTCCATATTAGCATATTCATTTGCATATTTATATATGCAAATGATATGCTAATATGCTCCGCCCATTCTTTGCCCCCCCAAATGAAACAGTCAAACTACGCCTATGGTTTGATGGTCCATTCTCTCTGAATATAATTAAATAGCATATAAGATTTTACAGGCATACAGCTCCGTTGTGCAGTTTTTCATTATTGCAACTGTTTTTTTGGAGCCTTTATAAAACAGGCACTCCATAAGCTCCTCTGTACTTTCACAGCATTAGCACCTTGTTATAAAATTATCCTCCCTACTGGGAATGTATTCATACAGTGCTTTGAGCAGCTAAACACACATTTTCTACCCTATTTATGTATGTTTATAAAAATATTAAAGATAGCACTAGGCATTCATATTCAAAAACCTGCCAAGTTAGTAAGTTATTTGCATAAGCAGTGGAATGGGGAAGGCCACAGGTGCTATGGTCCCACTAATATTTTGCCCAACCAGAGAGTTTGGGGAGGGGCTAGAGATTGGTTTGTTTGGCTCCTCCAACCAGAAAGATTTTCCACTGCCTCTGGTTATCTGGATAGATGTGCCTCTGAATATATCTGGATAAAATTATCACTATAATGTCATCTGAATAACTTTGGGGTCCTTTTACTAAGCTGTGGTAAAAGGGGGTCTTCGCTAGTGTCAGCATATGTTTTTGATGCGCTGAGACCTCCTTTTACCGCAGTGGATAAAAGGCTGCCATTTGTTCTGGAAAAGAAATGGCCGTGCGGTAAGTGAACCACTTGCCGCATGGCCATTTTGGGGGGGAAGCACTTACCGCCACCCATTGAGGTGGCGGTTAAAAGCTCCCACACTAAGAGAGGAAGTGACGTCACGAAACGGCATGGCTGCATGCTAGCTGAGCTCCGTATAATCCGCGGAGATTTATAAGCTAAATAGCCTGTTTCAAGCGGCGAAATAACTGCAAAACACGAGCGGAGGAGAGCGCAACACAGTGGGATTAAATTTCCGATGCAGACGGAGACGGAGAGACTGAATTTCTCCCGCTTTGCATTTACACCGTTGGCGCGTGGCGAAAACAAAATGGCGGCCGCAACATCGAATCGCCCGGAGCGGGCGATCGCGGTAGCGGAACTGGTAGAATTAACACCCGCAGGGGAAGCACACACCAATAAAGATCAGGAGGAGCCCGAGGAAGAAATGGGTCCGGAGTGGCAGAAGTGGCTTCAGGAGATTCGGGCAGACCTGAAGGCAATGCGAGGTGAGCTGGTGACTATGGGGGCAGATCTCAAAGGTGAAATAAGAGAGCTAGGTTCTCGATTGGAGGAGGCAGAAAATCGGCTTGATGCCCAGTCAGATGCACTCGAGACCTTAGATCAGCGAACCACGGAAAGCCAGCTGGCCCACCAGCAGGTCCTCGACAAGTTAGAGGATCTGGAGAACCGTAGTCGCAGATGTAATTTGCGGTTTCGTGGCCTGCCGGGGTCCCCTGCCTACATTGACTGTGAGGATACTATACAAAGACTGACGAGTGATCTGCTAACAGCTGGAGGTACAGCAATAGAACCAACCGCGATCCTCATTGAGAGAGCTCACCGGGCATTCAGCTCCCCACGAGCCAATCTGCCTAAGGACATAATAGTGTGCTTTAGAGACTTTAAGATGAAGGAGCAGGTGGCAAAAGCGGCACGACAGACCCCAAATTTTAAGTGGGATACATACACAGTTGAAGTGTATCAAGATCTGGCAGCCACTACATTGAAGCGCAGAGCGGAACTCAAACCAGTCACTAGAAGACTTCAAGAACTGGGGATCCGGTATAGATGGAGACATCCATTTGCGCTAGTATTTTATAAAGAGGGTAAAATGCAGCACATAAGAACACTTGCAGAGGCGAAAGAAGTGCTGCCAGAGGAAGTCGAGATGGAGACATCAACCCCGACGACAGCAGCAAAGAGAGGCCCAACCCGGGTGATACCGCCTAAATGGCAACGAGTAGGCAATGGTCAGCGACGCCTAAAACGCCAACAGTCGGCAGCAAAAGTGACCTGATTGAGAAGCACTTCACTGGGAAGCCTCGGTTAAGGAGCAATTGTTGAATTGGCAAAAAGACAGAAGTTGATTGAACGTGCGCTCAGTGGCAATGCTGCAAAAAAAGAAAAAGTTGGACCTTAGGAAGTGATTGGGTGATGTATTTTGTTTTGTTAATACTATGCAAACACCTGTTATGTTGTTCTGTTGTCACTTAAATTTATAGAAAGGTAAAAATTGCAAAGAGATAAGGCTTTACTCAAAGATGTAGGAGCCTCCGCGGAAACACGGACTGAACAGCTTACACTTCCTTCTAGAATGCCCTTAGTGATATACAGGGGCAGCTTTCTAAAGAGGGGAGGGGGGAGGGGGGAGGGAGGGAAACCCTGGGATAGGGACAAGAAAGAGGCCTATCAGGATGTTAAGGGGAGGGCTCATCAGAGGAAACCACTAGGAAATAGGCAAAGAAGCATAATGACTCAGAGATTAGCAGGCAATAGAGCAATTTATTATGACATCTTATGGCAGATATCAACCTACTACTGATTAATGCCAGAGGGTTGAATATCCCGAGAAAGCGACAACTCCTGTTTAGGGAAATGCTCCGTTTGCGAGCAGATGTGGTCCTGGTGCAGGAGACCCACTTGCTGTCCAGACATGAATATTTGTGCTACCATAAGAAATATCCCCATATATATTTTGCGTCCAATAGCGACAACACAAAGAGTAAAGGGGTAATGATGGCATTTGTAGGTGATAAACCTTGGAACATACTTAAAGTGACCAGAGACAAGGGGGGAAGATACCTCCTGGTAGTGTTGTCGCTGTTAGGACAGATCTTTACTATAGTAAACGTGTATGGGCCGAATGCACAGCAGGAGGGTTTTTTTTCAGAGTTGGACCAACTGCTCCAGAAACATGTAGAGGGCTCCCTATTGGTGGGGGGGGATTTTAACCTTACCATGCAGGCTCATCTAGACAACTCCTCGAGTAGCATACAATATGGCCGAAGAGATAGAGCAAAATTGTACGAATTTGTGAATCACTGGCACCTAATAGACCTGTGGCGGCGGGTACACCCAAGAAAGCGTAGCTATACTTACTATTCTGCAGTACATAAGTCATCCTCCAGGATTGACTACTGGCTAGGAGAAGCAGCGATAGCAGGATTGGCAGGGACACAGCAGATTTTACCTAGAACCTGGTCAGACCATTCTCCGGTTCTGATGCAGCTGACATTACCCAATACGCGAGGGAGACAGAAAAGCTGGCGTCTGGATGATGCTCTTCTGCAGGATCCGGCTAATCTAGTTAGCATTGAAACCAATATTAAAGAATATATCCAATTCAATGATAATGGGACAGTTTCACCGATAATAGTCTGGGAGGGATTTAAGGCAGTTATGCGGGGTCACCTCATAGCGCTGAAAGCACACACTAGGAAACAGCGGATGTTAAAAGAGGCGACTCTCCGGAAACAACTAGAACAGGAAGAAGCCAGGCTTCATAGTGGTGGATCGGAACATAAGCAGGCGAGCTTAGATAGAGCTAGCCGGCTGCGGGATCAAATCTGTGATTTGGAGCTGGCGGATATCTCCGAGAGTCTTCAGAAGGCTCAACAGACTCACTATGAATTTGGTAATAAGGCTAGCCGTCTGCTGGCCTATAGGCTAAAACAGCAAGCGAACCGCAACATAATTGCGAGCCTAAGGGATGAGGGAGGGGACACCCACACAGACTCTGATTATATAGAACTAGCATTCAAAGACTTTTATGAGAAGTTATACACCAGAGGTGAGGAGACAGATCACATAGAGATAACAGATTACTTAGAGGGGTTGGAGCTTCCAAGACTGACATCTAGTGCCACTCAGATGTTAGCGCACCCTATTGAAATGGAAGAGGTTATTCACGCTATTAAGGAGCTCCCGGCAGGTAAGGCTCCGGGACCCGATGGCTTCACTGGCAAATTCTATAAAACATTTGGGAAGCTGTTGGCCCCGCTGCTATTGCAAGTGTTTAATTCCCTAGAGGATAGTCCGGGGCTCCCCCCAACCTGGAATTTGGCTAATATTACGGTCATCCACAAGCCAGGGAAGGACCCACAGCTCTGTGGATCTTATAGGCCTATCTCACTGTTAGGGATAGACTATAAGATCTTCACAAAGATTTTGGCAACACGACTGCAAAAACATTTACCCTTTCTAGTTCATGAGGATCAGGCAGGTTTCGTGCATGGGAGACAGACATTCGATAATATACGTAGAGCACTACATTTGGTATACCATGCACAGGACACGCGGTCTCCATTATGCATTCTGTCACTAGATGCCGAAAAGGCGTTTGACAGAGTGAGCTGGTCCTTCTTGTTTGGAGTGCTAGATAAAATGGGATTCACTGGGCGTTTCCTCCGCTGGCTTCGTCTAATATATAAAACCCCTCAGGCCTCCATTAGAGTAAATGGCAGACTGACAGAGCCCTTCAATTTATATAGAGGAACAAGGCAGGGATGTGCAATGTCCCCCCTGCTTTTTGCCATTGTAATGGAGCCGCTGGCGGTTAGGCTTAGGGCACATCCAGAAGTAAAGGGGCCACGATTGGGAAGAATTGAAACGCGGACGCTTCTCTTTGCAGATGACGTCTTGCTGATGCTAAAAGATCCTGAGACCTCCTTTCCGAAAGTATTAGAGATGCTAAATGCATACGGGAAAGTCTCGGGGTTTAAGATTAATCTGGACAAATCTGAAGTGCTTGACATAAATATTCCCATTGAACAAAAATCCCGTCTGCAGCAGGCAACTCCGTTTCGATGGGCATCGCGATACATTCGATACCTAGGGGTTAATATTCCCAGAGACATCAAGGAGCTATACCAGGTTAATTTCCCCGAGATAGCGAAGCGTTTGCTGCAAGACTTGCAAAGATGGGGGGGTCTACAGTTGTCCTGGGTTGGGAGGATAAGTGCAGTAAAAAGGGTAGTACTCCCAAGGATACTGTATCTCTTTATGGCATTACCAATCTCCATCCCAGATAGCTTCCTACGAGGCCTCCAGAGGGACATCTTCTCCTTCATCTGGAAAAAAAGACCACCACGAGTTAGAAGAGAAGTTATGTACCAACCAAGGCAGCAGGGAGGGATGGGGGTCCCCTCTATCACCCTATATTACCAGGCGGCACATCTTAGAACAATAGCGGCTTGGTTCACAGACACAGAAAAATTGAGTGTCCGGATGGAGCAGGGCTGGGTGGGCCCCTTCCCGCTTAGGGCTATTCCATGGCTAGCTAAACAGGAGTTGGATGAACTTATCAAGGGATGCCCGCCGCTGATGCAGTGGCCCTTGCACACCTGGAGTGGGGTGCGAGAACAGTTTTTTCCAGGACGTAAGTTTTTTCGGCACATGTACCTTAGATTTGCTCCACACTTTACACCAGGAAGACATGACACGGCCTACTGTGGCTGGGAAGATATGGGTCTGTGCACGTTGGGCCAAATGTGGGAAGAGAATACGACAATAGCGTTTGAAGAGCTCTGCAGGGAACATGGTTTATCCTCCTTACAGGCTTTCCAATACTACCAAGTACAGGACTTTATAAAGCGAAGGGCAAGAGATGAGCTTAACTTATCAGAAACTAAGATAGAAATGTGTATGATGAGAGGGGGAGGTAAGGGGAGCATATCAAGACTCTATGAAGCATTGCTTCTATACTCCAACCCCGTAGAACATTATTTAGCTATATGGAATGAAGCCTTGAAGGAAACATATACTTTTCAACAATGGAAATTAGCATTTAAATCTTTGCTTAAGGTCTCGATTTCTAGTTCTATGATTGAGAATGGACACAAGATATTATACTGCTGGTACTATACCCCGCATCGCATTGCAAAGATGTTTAGAGGATGCTCAGCTACATGCTGGCGACAGTGCGATGGAATAGGGGACATGTTCCACATCTGGTGGGCCTGTACACACGCTCAGACATACTGGACAATGCTTCTGAAATTTCTGACTGAGGTCACTGGGATAACCTACCCAATGAAGATGGATTATTGTTTGCTACATTTTAAACCCGAAGGAGTTCCAAATCCAATACACCAGTTTGCTGGACAACTGTTTGTGGCAGGCAAGCTGGTATTAGCAGCGGCTTGGAAACAACCATCACTGCCGGGCCTTCATAGAGTCCTGCAGAAATTAGACTACATTTGCCTTATGTCCAAACTCACAGCGCTACGGAATGGACATTTAATACAACATCAAAAGACTTGGAAGCTTTATGAACAGTGGTTGTCCTCCCGGGACACTAAGAGCCAGTAAATGTTAGGCACGCATGAGTAGGTCGAGAGGGGGGGGGGGGGGGGGGGGGGGGAGGAGAGGAAGGGAAAGGGTGAGAGGGGTTCTGAGAAATTGAATGAGTGGAATTAGAAATGGGGAACAGCCCAGAAAAGGTGTTAAGCAATATGGTTGTATTAAAGTTGTTCTCTGTTTTGATATGTTTATATCTGAAAATAATAAAATAAATGGTAAAAAAAAAAAAAAAAGCTCCCACACTAACCCTGCGGTAACCAGGCAGCGCCACTACCACTGTGTAAGAACCGGCGCTAAAAAAAATTGAAAATATTTTTGTAGCACCAGAAATGGCGCACGCGGGGGTGGGAACTACCGCTGGGTTCCTGCAGTAGTTCTTGATTGGCACATGGCAAGCCTGTTGCTGCACGCCAACCCTTTAGTAAAAGGGCCCCTTTATGACAGCTCTCTGGTTGACCAGAGAAATTTGGGTAAATTTGATACGCCAGCACTGAATTGACCAGCTAAAGTTAAACTCTGTCCCAGGAATTTCCCCAGCTCCACCAGATATAATTTAACACGTAAGAGGGGAAGGGGTGGAATTTTAATATTCAATATTTAATATTTGTCTGAATAACTCCCAAAGTTAGCTGGACAAACCATTTGAATATCACCCACCTTTGTCTTTTTGTTTTGTTTCTAACTTGCCTAATTTTGAACATTTTACCCATAGCTTTCAGATCCTGAAACTGCTGGAAGAGGAATTCTCACATAGAGAAAAATTGTGCAAGCAAAAATTTTCCAATAGCACTGTGGGTTTTTGCTCACTATTTAAATATATTTCTTTGAAAATGTACAATAAATTTAGCCCAGGTCCACCCTTCAAAACAAGAAAGTGTTACAGCACTACAAAAAGCAGAGGCTTACCATATTACACCAGTGCTGGGAAACAAACACTGATGCCATTAGCCATAAATGCAGAGTCAAACAGTGCCACGTCTGTCTTTGTGTGAAGAAAAGGCTCATGTAGGTTAAATTGTATGTATTATGAGTTCAGCACATCTTTCTTCGGTTTCTGACATGGAACAGTGGGGAAATAGATCTTTCATAATGTATGCAGAAAATTAGGAATTCCCTAATATGACAGATCCACTGTAGATCCTTACAGTGGCATAGCCAGAAGGAAATTTTTGGGTGGGTCAACAGGTAAGTCAGGTGGGCAGATATTTCCTCTTCTCTGCCCTCTCCCCATTTTATGTTAAGTTAAAAAAAAACTTAGCTGGCAGGGATCCCCAGGCCCCAAGACATCTGCAGTGCACCAACCTACGTTTAGAAAACCAAGACAATCACTGGCAGGGCTCAGAGCCACCAGAACTGGCACCCCAGTCATGCTCAGTTCTCATGCGAGAATTGAGCATACCCACAATGCCAGCATCAGCAACTCGGAGCATTGTAAACTGACTGGGGTTTGGTGGGCTTGGGATGTCTTCAGCTGGTGGGGCATGGAGATCTCTGCTGGCTACATTAATGGTGAGGCTAGATTTGCCAATGTTTTGAAAGAGAAAATCCAGACACCTGCCATTGCCGGGTCCTGTCCTAAAAAATAACTGCAGTAAGGGCAGTAGTGCCTGCAGGTCACACTGAAGCATTGGGGAGGGAGGGAAGAGGTAGTACAATAGGTTACACTCCTCAGTCCCTACTGAGCCGCACCTTTCTCTGCAGTGCCTTAACATATATTATATATTATAATTTATATTTATTGCATTTGTATCCCACATTTTCCCACCTATTTGCAGGCTCAATGTGGCTTACAGAGTATGGTTATGACATAATCACTTCATGATAACAAGTACAGTGCTTAATGTTTGAAGATTAGGTAAGGGAAGACATACATATGCATCCTCCATACAGTATTAAATCCAAACATATATTCTGCATCCAGAGCCACTTGGACCCTGCCCGAGTAACTGGTAAACAGCAGAGCTAGGACACTCCCCCATAAAACTTCCATACAAAAAATATTTGTTTTTAGTATAATCTCAGTAACAGCAACATAAATTTTCTCAGTACCAGGAATATTGTGAAGTAATACAAAACTACTATATACAAATAGTCACTCAGGATATGGAGCAAATCTGCCATTCCAGCATAATTTCCAAAACTCTCATAACAAGAAGCCTACCTAGTAAATTGCAGTACTGTAAATATGCAGTAGACCCTAGAACATCAGTACACCTACTGGACAAACTGAACAAGCCAGATCCTTACACAGAAGTTCCATTCTAACCGATCCCCACATAAAACACAGATTGACCCTCACCAAGTACAAACTAAGGGGCAGATATTCAGCTGGGGGCAGTAAGCATATTTTTTAGGCACCAGTGGCATTATCCCCAGATATTCAATGCTGGGGCCATATCTGGGTTTATGCGGCTGGCTATCTATTATGCAGTAAAGTGTGATATTCAGCACTTAACTGCCTAAGCAACACCACATAAAGATAGGACTGTTTTATGTGGTTTGATTTGGCCACTTAACTTAGGAGGTTAAGTACTGAGGGGCCCTTTTACTAAGGCATGCCGACAAATGGCCTGCGCTGGTGTAGGCACGTGTATTGGACGTGCACTGGTCTATTTTTCAGTGCACCTGCAAACAGGGCCTTTTTTTTTAGGCCAAAAATGGAAATGCGGCAAAGCAAAATTGGTGCACGTCCATTTTGGGCCCGAGACCTTAATGCCACCCACTGACTTAGCGGTAAGGTCTCATGCATTAACCAGGCAGTAATTGTCAGTGTGCGTACACTGCTGACTACTGCTCGATTAGCGCCGCAGGGTAGAAAATAAAAAATATTTTCCAACGCATGTATTGGATGTGCGTAAAAAATGGAATTACCACCCGGGGCACGCAGTAGCTGGGCAGTAGTTCCAAACTGACGCATGTTGGACGTGCATAGGCACCTATGCACCTTAGTAAAAGGGCCCCTCAATATTGGCACTTAACCCCATAAGTTCTGACTCCGCCCCAGACCACCCACAAAATAACTGGCTTTTAGTTTAGAGGTCAATGCTGATATTCAATGACACCAAGTGGTCAAAGCCCGCTGAATATCAGCAGATAGCCCAGTACAAGCAATTTAAGAGCACTTATATCACTTTGAATATTGACTGGTAAGTGACCATAAACTAAATATAAATACTTAAGACAAAAATTCTATTCAGCTGAAACCCCATCAAATCAGACTCTTGCATGTAATACAATATGAGAAAAACAAAAAAATTTGCCCCCTTGTATTGTAAAAAAATGTAAAGATAGTAGATGTCAGGGCCGGCATGTAGGTGGGGGGAGGGATTTACATCAAGAGCAATTGTTCTGGGCCCCAAGTCTGCCTGAAGCTGAAGAAGATAGACTTTCGGAACCCCTCCCCTCTCAAATTTCTGCCCTAGGCCCTAGCCATGTGTAACACTGGTTCTGTACCTATCCAAAACTGACTTATTCCAATCACTAAATAGAAAATAAAATTATTTTTCTACCCTTGTTGTCTGGTCATTTTATTTTTCTAATCATGTTGTTCCAGCCTCTGGTTTCTGTGTTCCTCTAACTTCTTTCAACTCTCTTTCCAGGATCTCCTATCTATCTGTCATTTCTTTTCTCTCCCTATGTCCACCATCCATCTCTCCTTTATGTCCCTGTCTTTATCTTCATCCATTTCTAGCATCCCCCCCACCATTCCTTCTTTCATGTCCAGCATCCTGTGTCCTGTCCCTTCCTTGTCTAGAATCTCCCCCCACTCCTTCCCCCATGTCAGCACCCCTAACTAAATCCTTTTCCTTACACCCCCATCCAACATTTCCTCTTTATTTTCCTATCCTTCTCTGTGTCCTTATTTTTCCTCCCCTAGTGCATCTTTCATCTGTGTCCTTAGTTCCTGTCCTCCTCCTCTATCTATCTTCCAAATCTCCCAGTCCCCCAGCAGCAGCTCCATTTCCTGCAACCCAGCTGGCCTCATCCACAACTGCCACCAGGTCACCCGAAAACCTGCAGTGGCAATTCAAGACCAGATGGCAGCACGGGACTTCCCGGCTGTGTGACCGCTGGTGACTCTACAACATCCTGCCCCCACAGAAGTCAGTGTCTTAGGGGGCAGGATGCTGCAGAGCCATCAGCTCTCATGCAGCTGGGAAGTACCATTCTGCCTTCTGATCTTGAATCATCACCACAGGTTTTCGGGTGGCCTGATACAACCTGTGAGAGCAGCAGAGAAGGGAGCAGGTAGGGAGGCAGCACCCCCTGAGACCAGCAGTTGGCAGAAAACTGGCACATAATATCCGGTATTCTGTTCTGCCTGCTGCCAACCTTCCCCTGTGAAAACCAGTCAGGCAGGTCACTTGAGCTGAAAGTGGTTGGACCCAGGCCCACCTGTGGCTACACTCCTCGCTCCATAGCCCCTCTAAACATGAAGCCTTTGCAATGAAGATGATGTCAGAAAATGTTATTCTTACCATTCGTACCCGCAGCAGACAAACTTCTTCTCAGTTTAATGCCCGTATCTTTCTTATCCTTGCCAACTTAAAAAGAAAAACAGAACACATGAAGGAAATTTTGCTTAGCAAAAATAAAGAGAGGTGGGTATTCTTCTGCACCAGAGCTATCTCTCACCAGTATGAAAATTAGTGTTCTGGATTTGCTCTTTGCTCCTCAGGTACATTGGTCTAAGATTCTTCATTTTGCCCAGCAAGCGACGATGTTTGGTCTCATGGAGTTGGGACTTCACTGTTTCCAGCTCTGTTTGCAGTTCATCATTCCGATCACGTAATTCCTATCGTGTGAACAGCAAAATAAGGGGGGGTGGGGTGGGGTGGGGTGGGGAAGGATTCATCAAGGCGTGGCCATATTTTTGAAAATGATGCTAGACAGTCGTTCATGTCCCTGTTTTTTTGTCATTCAAAGGTTGGACTTTTCACTTTGGAAAATGGCTATTCATTGTGGATGTTTTCAGTGCAAAAATGTCCCTCTCACAGCTATAATCAAACAGGAAATCTAGATGTTTTTCCTGTTTGATTATGGATGTGAGATGGATGGAATTTTTGATATTATGAGCAGGACTTTTTTTTTAATGCCCTTCCATGTTTTTCATATTAGTTATTGTACTATGAAATGTAGCAAAGTGCTTCTGTTTATCATGATTCATTTGTAAAAACAGCAACAAAAAGAGCAAACAACATAAAACACACAAAGACATGAAAAATAAGGGACAAAACCTAATGCCACAAAATGTTTCAGACTGACTGTATAATGTCCTGAACACAAGTTGGCCTGTTTGTTGGACTATGCTGGTTTGTCATTAGACAGTTTGGTCAGTGCATCTCAGAGCAGAAAATGAACTGTCAGCTATGACTCTCACTTGGCAGGAAAAGCAGAAATTGAGACATAGAGGACAATTAGAAGCTTAAGCAGGGTATCCAAACATGAGAAAATGCACTTCACCAGAATGATAACAACATGATTTCACATCCAACACTTTGTTGGCAAATACAAGTCACCATGCAGGAGCTGTAAAAGGGGTCTGGATAATGCAAGCTTAGAGTACAGCCATTAGCGCTCACCTTTACACGCTAGCGTTACCAAGAGCAAGGTGGAGCAGAATCAGGTGGAATTTAATTTTAAATCAAAAAAGCATGGAAAAAGAAGAATTTATCAGTTGATATAATATCTTTAAAATAGCAAACAAAAGACCAGCAGTGAACAGCAAATACCAGATACAAAAAATCGTCACTAAAAATAATCAGCCTCACTTTCAAAGGCATTTATTTGGGTAGCAGTAACTGTTACCCAGTTCAATGTCACTGAGCTGGGCTATCCCTTGGCTTTATCTAGATCATAAGAACATAAGAATAGCTATACTGGGCCAGACCAATGGTCCATCTAGTCGAGTATCCTGCTTCCAACAGTGGCCAATCCAGGTTACAAGTACCTGGCAGAAACCCAAATAATAGCAACATTCTATGCTACCAATCCTGGGGCAAGAAGTGGCTTCCCCCATGTCTATCTCAACAGCAGACTATGAACGTTTCCTCCAGGAACCTGCCCAAACTTTTTTCAAACCCAGATATGCTAACCGCTGTTACCACATCCTCCGGCAATGAGTTCCAGAGCTTAACTATCCATTGCGTGAAAAATATTTCCTCCTATTTGTTTTAAAAGTATTTCCATGCAATTTCATCGAGTGTCCCCTGGTGCTTGTACTTTCTGAAAGAGTAAAAAATCGATTCACTTCTACTTATTCTACACCACTCAGGATTTTGTAGACCTCAAACATATCCCTCCTCAGACACCTCTTTTCCAAGCTGAAGAGCCCTAACCTATTTAGCCTTTTCCTCATATGAGAGCAGTTTCATCCCCTTTATTATTTTGGTCACTCTTCTTTGGACCTTTTCTAATATCTTTTCTTTTTAGATCATGGCACTGGAAATCATTAGAGACCCCCCAGCGCTATCCAGGTGGAGTGAGGGTGGCCAATGAGTTATCCAGTTAATGGAATTATTCAGTTTGTTCACTGGAGAATTATCCAGGTAAAGTTAGGATAGAGCTGGTGGTCACTGCTGAACCCGTATACACAGCACTGGCCATTATATATATAACAGTGCTGAAATATGTGGATTCATTTCAGCCACAGCGGTTGGTATAAAAAACAAAACACTGACCCCCTACAGCTGTATATTGACCTAAATAAGAACATAACCGAGCTATATGGGATTGGATAATACACATTGTGCATGAGTTGAAAGTATTAAAGTTGCTGCCTCCTTCTAATGCACAGTGACTCTCCTATCCCCTTCAACATCAGCAGCCCATCCCCCTACCTACCCTGCACTGCACCTCATACTCCTGGATTATCCCAGCAAAGCGTTCCTTCTGATCAAACAGCTCCGTGCTGTGAGGATCTGGCACCATAATCTGCAATAGAGAACAACAACAAAAAAAAAAATGCCCTGTAGAAGAACAGCAAATAACTTATTTGAAAAGTAAACATTTCTTAAATTCTGTCCTTCAGTCAGCTGAGAAAAATAAAAGAAAGCCAGCCTAAAATTAAGCATTTAGTGAAGTCACACCATGAAAGATGTGAGGACTCTGGAGTTTTGTCCTTCAGACAGAACTAACTTCTGGTTTTCTTGAGACTCAGGAGTACAAGGATGCTCTATTTTCCAAATGAGTGTTATCAACAGTAGATGCACAAAGGTACCCGGTAAATACGGGTGCCGCGGAAGAACTTACTCAGTCATAAACAGGGACAAACGCACAAAAGGGATGGCACGCAAATGAAATGCACAGACCCCCTTTGTGTATCGGCCACTGTCTGCGACTCAAGCCTGAAATGCATTTGACACTATTTATTTTATTTATTTATTAGGATTTATTTACCGCCTTTTTGAAGGAATTCACTCAAGGCGGTGTACAGTAAGAATAGATAAAACATGAGCAATAGGCAATTAGAGCAGTAAAAATATTCGAACAACAATACAAATATGGCATGGTATACTACTTGCAATGACAACACAATATGTACTAGAACATTATAATTGGTAGTGAAGGGTAAGGCAAAGTTGTAACATATAGATGAGTAAGAAAGTAGGAAAAATTAGAAAGTAAGGTGACTGATTTGAAGAAAGTTGCATGTGAGGTCAGAGAGATGGTTAAATATTATCTCAGCTAGGACAGGAGTGGATAAACATGTCCTGCTGCAGTATGTGCAGCCCGAGTCAATCCTTGTGTGTGTGAGTGAGACTAACAAGTTAGTTACTTCTTCCATTAAAGGCTTGGTTGAAGAGCCAAGCTTTCACCTGCTTCCTGAAGTAGAGGTAGTCTTGTGTTAAGCGGAGCCTTTCAGGCAATGCATTCCAGAGTGGGGGGGCTACTCCGGAGAAGGCTCGCATGCGGGTATCACATCATATAATGTCTTTCGGAGAGGGTGTAGTTAGTGAAAGTCCTTGGGAGGACCTTAGTGTCCTTCGCAGTGTGTGGAGGATCATCCTATTCTTCAGATACTCGGGGCCACCATGGAGTTTTCTGAGTTGTGAGGTGGGGGGGGGGGGGGGGGGGTAAGGGCTCAAAAGGAGGTCCACCAGATTCTAGCAGACCCCTTCTCGAGCCCCCTCCCCCCGCACAACTCAAAAACCTCTATGGTGGTCTAGTGACTCCTTTCCCCTCCCCTTCCAGAAAATCCCTGGTGGTACAGTGGAGCCTGACCCCCCTCCAGCACCCCCCCCCCCCCCCAGCTCTCCCAAGAAAAAAATCCCCGGTGGTCTAGAAACCCCTTCCCCTTAGCTCACTTCAGGAGTTAGAGGCAGGAGCAACACCTCCTCCCTCCTGCTTCTAGGCCTGCCTTCTCAAAATGGTGGTGCCCAGGCCCAGTGCATTTTGGGATGCACTGGGAGGGGTTAAGCACAATATAAGGACTCCTAATATGGTGCTTAGCCCCTCACAGTGCATCCCAGGATGCACTAGGCAGGGGCTGGGCACCACCATTTTGAGAAGGCAGGCCCAGAGGCAGTGCAAGCAGACTGCTCCACATAAAGACAGGTCCAGACCTGCCGTAAAACTTTGCACTTTAAAGGTAGGCACTCAGGACTGTGCATTGCTTGGAATGTTCATTTTAATACTAATGAGATCATTGCAATGCATTTGTATAGGGTTGTCAGTAGCTGCTACAGGGAACGGTAACAGGGATAGAGAACCCCTTTGTGCATTACATAGTAAATAACATTTGCTTTAAACAGGCTACAACCAGTCTATAGCAAATGTTCCAAGCACGGTAAGCTTTGTGCATCGGGCCCTGAAAGACTAACAATTTGATGAATCAAAGAATTCATTTAATCTCTCTGCTATGGCTTTGTCTTCCCTGAGTGCCCCTTTTACCCCTTGGTCATCTAGCAGTCCAACTGATTCTTTTGCCAGCTTCTTGCTTTTAATATACCTAAAAAAGTTTTTACTATGTATTTTTGTCTCCAACGCAATCGTTTTTTCAGAGTCCCTCTTTGCCTTCCTTATCAGCACTTTTCATTTGACTTGCCATTCCTTATGCTGTTTCTTATTATTTTCAGTCGGATCCTTCTTCCATGAAACAAGCCTGAACGCAGAGCCAATGTAGATCTCTTAGATGGCCGGAAATGCTTTCAAACTTCTTTAGTTGATAGATTAGCTGCACTGCGGTATTTTGTATGAGTTGTAATTTGGTGAGTAGTTTGTTGTTCAATCCAGTGTATAAACAATTGCAGTAGTCTAAGTTGGATAAGATGAGTGACTGAACTAGTATTAAGAAAAGTGATCTGTGGAAGTATGGTCTCAGTAGCCTCAGCTGTCGATGTGGGAGAAGGATGTTTTCCAGACTTTGTTGATCTGAGCTTCAAAGGATAACGAGGAATCTAAGGTGATACCCATACCCAGGACCCTGGATTCCTCAGTTACCTCGATGTTTATGACACTGGGCAGGGTCAGGTTAGCGAGGATGTTGTTTGGGGAGGTAGAGAACCAAAGTAGTTTTGTCTTGGTTTGGTTCAGTTGGAGCATGTGATCGGAGTTCCATTCATGAATGTTGTTCATTGCATGGTAAATCCTGTTGGATGTTTCCTTTTACGTGGATCCTACAGGAGCTAGCATTAGGATATCGTTGGCATATGAGAATGTGTTCGCCTTCGTCTAAAGCTATATGGAATATGGTGCTCATATATAAGTTATACAGAAAAGGGGAAAGTGGGGAGCCCTGAGGCACCCCATACAGCGGTACCCAGCTATACATTCTTCCCTCTTTCCATACTGTGTATGATCATTTTTTCAGGAAATCGCTGAATCAGTTCAGGACAGCACCAGATAGCCCTATGTCACTGAGTCTGGTCAGTAGTATCTTGTGGTCCATAGATTTGAGGGCGGCAGATATATCATACTGGAGCAGAACAGTTTGTTTGTTTGTTTCTTGCTAGATTTTTCCTCACAATGGAGGTGAGAACTAGTAAAAGTGATTCCGTGCTGTAGGGGTCTGAATCCAAGTGGAGTGGTAGTAGTTGAACCTCTCAATGTATTTTGTGAGTTGGTGGCCAACTAGGGTTTCTAGCAATTTGATGAATCGAGGGATTCCAGCTATAGGTCTGAAATTAGACACAGAGGTTACGTCCAGGTTCAAGGCTTTTGGAATGGGAGTGAAAGCAATTTGACCCATCTCTCTAGGAAGATTACCACTGGCTAGTAGGGTGTTCAGAAATAGGGCAAGCCACAACAGTATCAGTGAAGGGAGATTAGCAAATAGGGTGGATGGGCAGATATCTAGGATGCAGCGACGAGATGCCAGTTTGGGAAGTAGGTGTTGAAGGTCTCTAACAGTGATGACTTTGAATGAATTCCATTGTTGGTTTGCTGGGATGTTTTCTTTTGAAGTAGGTTTGAGGGGTGGTGTAGTGAGGACTGATGACTGTGTATGTTTGTTCATTAGGTTGTCTTGAATGATCTGTATTTTAGTGCAGAAGAAATCTGCAAAGCCTGTGTGTTGGGCTGGGCACTGGTCTTTGGATTAGCTATATTTGGAGGAGAGAGAAGCACCTTCACTAGGGTGAATAGTTTCTTTGAGTCCGGTGTTTCCGTGCCCACTAGTGCGGAGTGGTACATTTTTTTGCTTTGGCACAGTGAAATTTGTAAGATCTATGCACATTTCTCCATCTAAATTTGGCAGAAGGATAAGTTTTTCCTCCAGCTTCTTTCCACAATTCTGCAAGACCTTTTTAGTTTTTTCAGGTGATCAGTGTACCAGGGACAGCAGCTCCTTGTGACTCTGGGCAAGTCACTTAACCCTCCATTGCCTGCCGCATTGAGCCTGCCATGAGTGGGAAAGCGCGGGGTACACATGTAACAAAAAACAAAAAAAAGGGGTTAGGTTTGATGGACCTAGCCTTCCTAATTTTCTCAAGAGCTAAGGTGTTCAGGCATTCTTCAGTGACAGAATCCCATTCTGCCTTCTTTATTAATGGGTCCTTTGGTGTTGTGCTGATTTTTTCAGAGACAAGGTTCTAGAATGCGACACTGTCAGTTTTTCCTCTTGATTTTATGACAGGTTTGTCTTGGTAGAGTTAGGAGTCATACAGATGTTTAAGTTGAAGTAACATAGTAACATAGTAGATGATGGCAGAAAAAGACCTGCACGGTCCATCCAGTCTGCCCAACAAGACAACTCATGTGTGCTACTTTTTGTGTATACCCTACTTTGATTTGTACCTATGCTCTTCAGGGCACAGACCGTATAAGTCTGCCCAGCACTATCCCCGCCTCCCAACCACCAGCCCCGCCTCCCAACCACCGGCTCTGGCACAGACCGTATAAGTCTGCCCAGCACTATCCCTGTCTCCCACCACCGGCTCTGGCACAGACTGTATAAGTCTGCCCAGCACTATCCCAGTGCCCCTTTGCCACCCGCTTTTTATGCACCTAAATTTAAAGAGGTTAGTGAAATTTTAAGTATAAACCTATGCATTCGGCCCTAGTAAATTTTCAAAAAGGCCAAATTAGGAGCATAACTCTCACAGGAGACCTTTTACTAAGCTGCTTTCAGTGCTAATGCATGCCTAGCCCTGCAAAAATGGCTTAATATGGAATGCGCTAAAGTGCTTCACGTTAGTTGTGCCATCTGCATGCACTAACTGTCGCTTCCTCCTCTATAACATCAGCAAAATTCGCCCTTTTCCGAAGTGGGCTAGGAGATGATCTGACCAAGGGATGGCTGACCAGTTAACATCCAAAAGAAGAGATGGGGGATAGGAGGGATCAGGTCGAGAGTGTGGCCTTTTTTGTGTGTGGTGACTGTACAGTCGGGTGCGAAGTCAAGGTTTTGAGGTTGTTGACCCTGGGATCCGTGTCTAATTCGAGAAGTAAATTCAGGGCCCCCACTATGATTAATCTGGGGAATTGAGACGTGTATGAGCTAAGGCACTCCATTAGTTTAGTCTGGACACTGAGCCAAGGACCAGGAGGCCTGTAGAGTAATAGAACTCCGACCATGCTGTGTGGCATGTATGAGTCATCTTGGAACCTGCAGAGCATGTATTCAAGGTCAGGAGATACATCAGAATGGAACAGAGCTAGGTAAAAGAAATTTTTGTAGAGTATGGCTAGACCACCCCCTTGTTTTTCCATCCTGGGGCATGAAGGATATTGTATCCAGCGGGGCATAGATGAGGTAGTTCAGGGCTGTTTTGTTCTTTTAGTCAGGTTTCAGTTAGGAGGATGAAGCCAAAGTCGCCCAAGTCGATTAGGTCATGGAGCAGAAGTAGTTTGTAACTGACAGATCTGACGTTGTCTTACATGCAAGGCACTGGTACTAGCGGTGTTGTGATAGTTGTTACTTGGATAGATGGTGTAATGAGTTTGCTCATGTGGGATTTTTGGTTTGCCTTGGGTTTGGTGTTTCTAGGTTTGTGGTCTGGTGACTGTTCGATGGGTGGAGATGGGAGCTCAGAGTGGATCAATGGATGAGGACCTGGACTCTCACCATATTTCCTGTTCTTTGGTTTCCAATGTGCGGAGCAGAGGACAGGTAGAGATTGGTTGGAGCGGTCTTCATGGCCTGCTGTGAAGCTGCTGATGCTCGCCAAGAAGAGCAGAAGGTAGAGTGCCCATTTCATGATGGGGCTGCAGCGTAGTCTTGGAGAGTGTGATCTGTAGAATGTGTTCTGCTCCCAGTGGCTGTGTACTCCCATAATCCTTGTGATTCAGATGTCTGGTTTTCAACAGTAATCTGGATTAATCCTCAAGGGTGATGATAGAGTAGAGCAATGTACATCTTTTTCACCTGAAACTCTGTAGACAATTCCATTCTGTCTTCCCTTCACATCTGCAGGAACATTGGCCTCCTTGGTCAGGACTTCAGGAAGTATTCTATCAATCAGCTCTTTCTTCCTGGATTGGTTTTCACTCTTTCACCCATGGACTATTCTATACCTTAAGCAGCTGGCATGGCAGCCTGTTGAAGGCTTCTGAGCTGAGTTGGAATAACAAAAACCTTGACACTGCCTTCTGGCAGTGGTTGGCATCCCAAATCAACGACGAGCTGGCCGGTGCTTCCAAAACTTCCCCGCCTTCAGTTTCTGCCTTACTCTCCCCCCCCCCCCACCCATATTCCCTCCCTCACTTTCTTGACCATCCCTCCTTCCACTCTCACACTCCTTCTCCTCTCTCCAATGCCCTCACTCATGCTCCCATGCCATCTCAATAGTTAGGAGAAGGAGGAGGATGGGGCTGAGTAGTGCCTGTGACTATGTGCCTGAGGTCCATGTTGCACTGTGAACCATACAGGACACCATAGGCCTGCGTAGTCAAAAGCATGGCACTCTGGGCCCAGCAGCTGAAGATGAGAATAAAGCCTGAAGTACTACAATGCTGTCGGTCCTCCTCCTCTTCCTGCTTTAACAAATGGGATTAGCACAGGATGATGAGAGATATGAATACTGCCTGAAATGTCACACTGTTGCTGTCCTCCTAACAAGTGGTATCGGTGGAGAGACACACTACTGCTTCCTCTAAAGTCACCATGGGCCAAATTCAGTAAAAGGCACAGAAAAATAGGCCAAAGGCACAGTAGGGTGGACCAAACAAAGCTTCCAGAGACACTGTAAAGAAATACACTTTTAACGACAAACCACCATTAAACAAAAGGACCCGACAAGGGGCTGTGTTCCGGCGGACAACCACCTGCTTCAAGGGTAACAAATGCTCTAAAACCAAACAAGACAAGGAAAACAGTAAATATCCAAAGTAAAACAAATGCAAAGCAGTAGCATAAAAGCAGATGGTTGCAGAGTTTGTACTGTGACATCTGTCTATTGATTGTGCACTATATTGATGTTTTAATACGGAAAAACAGTTTTAGTCTTTTTAATGTAATGTAACATAGATGTTTTATATAAATAATTAAAAAAAACAAATACAAATGTGGTCTATTCTCAACATTTGATTGCATGAAAGAGGCAGCCTGAAGTTGCAACCCTGCGCAGGCCACAAGCCTTAGATGGAGAATCACAGAGAGAGTCAGCCATAACTTGAAGGTTTATGTCAATGCGTACAAACTTGTATCATGGTAGCTCTGTAGTTAAAAGGGTCACAGTAGAGGGTCACGTGGTACCATGGTGGAGAGCAGTCGCTGAAAAGCGGAGCTCCCACACTTCCTTGAATATTTATCAGCAAAATCGGCACCCGAAGCGAGTTAAATATAAAGAATACCACTTGTAACACATCAGAGAGGAGAGAGTACGAGACAAGACCGCTCACTCGACAGCTTGTTGGGGGATGGCCTCAAGAATTCAAAAAAGAGAGAAGGAAAAGGGTAAGGCCCTAGATCCCAACATGGCGGACTCCTCGGTGTGCTCCGCGTGGACCGCTGAGATTACCGCGGAGGTTACGGCGGCAGTGGAAGCAGCTTTAGATAAAAAGCTGCAGGCTTTATACGACCGAGCGGAAGCTGCCCACGAGAGACTAGATGGATTTAATCTGGATCTCGACCACATGCAGCAGCGAATCAGCGACATTGAAGATCGCATGCAGGAGCCCGTGGAGCAGAGAGCGGAGCTTCAAAAGAAAGTGCAAGACCTAGAGCACAAGTTAGACGATTTAGAAAATCGAGCAAGGAGGAACAACTTAAGACTTGTTGGGTTACCGGAAAATTTAAAAGACACAGAATTGGTGGGTTTTCTGGAACGCTGGCTCACGGAGACGCTAAGACTAAACAACTTGCAGGATTCATTACGAATTGAGCGAGCACATAGGTTGGGGCCTCGTAGACAATCAAGTGACAAACCCAGAGTGGTAATTATGAAGCTTTTACAATATGGCCACAAGCAGGCGATTCTGAGAGCTATTCGAGCAGGTCAGCCACTGCAATATGAAGGTAAAAAAATTTTATGTTTCCAGGACTATTCAATTAGTGTGGCGACGGCGAGACGGGCTTTTGCCCCAATATGTGCGGAGTTATATGAACGAAAAATTAAGTTCTTTCTGATATATCCGGCCAAACTACGGATCCTTTATGATGGCGAGGAACATACTTATGAGACAGTGGAGAAAGCCAAAGAGTATCTGAAAACGCTGCCAAGTAAGGCAACAAAATGAAATAACACATGGCAGTTAACACCATGTCTGGAAAATGTGACCAATAAGACTGTATAACAACAAGGGACCCTATAAAAAATGAAAAACGGAATGAGCTATAAGCTAGATGGAAGATTTGACATACGCTGAGAGCGCGGATGGAATGCAGGAGAGTTCCAGAAAATATGAGAATAACGGTTGATTAATAACAGCCTGATGAAGACGAAGAAATTGGACGGATGGAATATCCGCGATATGAGACTTAAGAGATGGCGACTTGAGACTTTAGAATAAAGACGGACTAATAGGAGGCTCTGTCTCACTAATAACTCAACATTCTTGTCTTGTAATATCCGACTGCTGTACAAGGTACATTGCAATAAGAGTGGTAATATAGCCGAGAACATAGTCATAATCGGGGCCTATAATTAAACTAGTAAGAGAGGGGGGGGGGGGTACCTATACGTGACCGGTTCTATAAGAACTACATGGGGAGAATGGGTCCAGGACAGGGGAAGAGGGGGCATTCGGGGGGGAGGGGGGAGGGAGGGAGGAGGGATTGGGATCAGGAACAGGAAGGGGGGGGAAAGTTAAAAGGTCAGTACAAAGGATTGCATTGTGAAGATATGGATATGAATACGGGGATTGGAGGGAGCCACCTAATGGCGGGGGGCGGGGGCAAGCTGGGATGCTCCCGCCTGCCAGAAAAATGGTGTTCAATGAGAGTTTACATACTGAGCGTCCATAGAACCAATTATGGTTAAGATACTGTCATGGAATGTGGGGGGAATATCATCACCCATTAAACGATCAAAGATATTGCAAGCGCTGAATAGACACAAGGCACAGATAGCCATGTTGCAAGAAACGCATTTGAGTGCAGATGAACATAAAAAACTGTGCCGCTGGTGGGTGGGGGACCTAGTTGATAGCCCAACTTCAAACAAAAAAGCGGGAGTAGCCATCCTATTTAGGAAAGGGGTACAATGCGTGAAGCACAGAAAGATTCAGGACTCCCAAGGTAGATATATTATTCAACATATCACATTAAACAATAGGCCATTGTTACTGGTCAATATATACGCTCCAAACCAGTATGACAAAAAATTTTTTAAGACACTCCTAAAACATATACAAAGCTTTGACCAGATGCCGACAATAATTGGAGGAGATTTTAATCAAGTATTTGATCCCCTGGTGGATAGCACTGGCCCCTCCCGGATAGGGCCGGTGAATTATACTAGGGGAGTGCCGTGGGTGTGTTCGGAGCTGGAGCTGTTGGACTCCTGGCGCCTGCTACATCCAGGGGATCGTGATTATACCCATTTATCAAGAGCCCATGGCACTCAGTCACGAATAGATTATCTGCTAATATCCCAACGCACGGCGACTCTACTGGAGAAGGCAGAGATTGGTCCCACCCTGGTGTCTGACCATGCAATGATATCGATAACCTTGAAATGGGAAGCGGAACCAAAGGGCCCATATTATTGGAAGTTCCCAAGAGCATTATATTATGATTCCCAATTCCATATATTTCTGAAAGATAAATGGAGGGAATATGGGGAATTTAATAGAGAAAGCTATGAATTAGACCCAATCCTTTTTTGGGACGCAGCTAAAGCTGTACTGAGAGGGCATATAATATCATACTCCTCCCACAAAAAGAGAATGAGAGAAGCCGAGTTGATACGATTAGAGAAAAGGGTGCGAATGCTTCGACAACTATATGGTAGAACACAGTCACATGCCCATAAAAAATTATTGCTGTTGACACAGGTAGAACTCAACCAATTGATTCACTCTCATACACAAAAGTCTTTGATGTACTATAAATACCAGTTGTACCAACATGCTAACAAGCAAGGAAAACTTTTAGCGAGATTGGCTAGTCAGGTGGGGGGGCGGAGATGGGTAACACAAATTCAAGATGAGAAAGGTACTAGATTTCATACTAATGAGGATGTTAATAGAGTATTTGAAGAATTTTATACCCGCTTGTACTCTCAACCAGAGGATGAGGGACTGGAGGCGACTTCATATCTAGGGGGACAGGTACTCCCAAAGCTCAAAAGCCACCAACAAGAGCTTTTAAATGCAGCCATAACAGAGGAGGAAGTCCAGTGGTGTATACGGGATAGTCCACTCTATAAGTCGCCAGGAGTGGATGGCTTCACCTCAGAGGTATACAAAATTTTAATTGAAGATATTGGGACATGTGTAACTAAGGTCTTTAACAAATATGTAGAAAGAGGTGAACTCCCCAACTCGCTGAAAACGGCGCAAATAATTGTGCTACTGAAGCCGGGCAGAGATCCAACTCAAACAGAATCTTATCGACCTATCTCTTTAATAGCCTACGAAGCTAAATTGTTTGCTAAGATTCTGTCAAATAGACTAGCTAGATTTTTGCCCCACTTGGTGTTGGATCCACAGGTGGGGTTTGTGCGAGACCGCTCAGTAACAAAAAACCTGAGAAAAATTTTGTTAGCATTGGAACACATAACATTGAGTAAAGACCCGTCTATACTGATCAGTTTTGATGCACATAAAGCATTCGATCGAGTGCGGTGGGACTTTATGTTTGGAGTATTGGAAGCATATGGGATCAATGGTTTTTTTGGGGAGGCCATTAAATCGTTGTATAATGGCCCTATGGCGGAGGTGATGACAAATGGACTGATATCTGGACGATTTGAGATAGCTAGAGGCACTAGACAGGGGTGCCCTTTGTCTCCACTTCTATTCGTGCTGGTGATAGACCCTCTAATTCGGGATATTTTGGAATCACCAGAGATAAAGGGGGTAAATATAGGGCTCGAGCATTTTAAGATATCTGCTTTTGCGGATGATTTGTTAGTTATCCTCACACAACCTAGTATATCCTTGCCAGTGGTCTTAGAGACCTTGAAAGAATTTGGTGACTTTTCAGGGTTTGGTCTTAATCTGGACAAATCTGAGATTCAACTGATAAATATGACAGAAACAGAATGGTCACAATTAGCATGCCCACTAAAACGCGCACACAATTCATTTAAATACCTAGGGATACAATTGCCGGGGGATCCTTCCAAACTATACCAGATGAATATAGCCAAATTGTTTGAGTTTACAAAGCGTCTATTAGAAAGATGGGTTAACTTACCGCTATCCTTGATGGGCCGCATATCTTTATTCAATATGATACTCTTCCCGAAGTGGCTGTATTGCTTTCAGGTCTTACCATTATTTCTTTTAAAAAAAGATTGGAGGAAACTGATGAGCATGCTCTCAAGGTTTTTTTGGAATCATAAACGGCCGCAGATAAATTGGCAAACTATGTTAGATTCCTGGGAAGGTGGTGGAATGGGGGTATTGAATCTATTGCGCTATAACAGAGCTTGCTTGTTGAGACATGTGGGGGACTGGATCAAGGAGACGTCCTACCACACACCGCGAGTAGTGGAGGAGAGGTGGGTTAGTCCGCTACACCTACATTATGTGCTGCAGGCCAAACAGTCCTCATTGCCAAAACATATAAAGAACAGTCTGTTGGTTAGACCACTTAGATTGGTGTGGAGAGAATTGAGCCGCCAATGGGCGTTTGATGCACATCAGAGTGGATTGCTACCTATAATGGGGAATGGAGACTTCCTTCCAGGAATGGATAATCCTAGATTTAAAATTTGGAAACAAAAAGGGCTCAAAATTATACAAGACCTGGTAGATTCCACAGGTAGGCTGAAGGGGGTGGAGGCATTGGGGATAGGGGAAAACTCGTGGATGGATGCTTTCGCACATCAACAGATATCTCACTATGTAATAGGGATTCCCAAGCAGTCACTTGTTGTGGATGTGCCCAATAAAATAGATCAATTGTACGAAATGCCTACTGAGGAGGCAGTATCAATATCACTCCTTCACAAAAGGCTTTTACAGCATAAGGTACATCAAACTATGAGCCATCTTCTACTGAAATGGTCAGCAGACCTTGGAAGGGAGGTGACATCGCAAATGTTGCTGAGTTGTTTACGACAGATCCCTAGACGAATAGACAGCGCAGAACTAAGAGAATGTCAAGGAAGGGTGATTTTTAGGGCCTATACATCTAAATCAAGACTTTTTAAAATGGGAGGAGTGGGAGAACCAATTTGTGGGAGATGTGGAAGTGCGCCCTGTACATATTACCACGCTTTGTGGGAGTGCCGGGAAGTCCAGCAGTTCTGGACTAAAATATTTAATTTTTTAGGATACTTGGAACATAAGAGCATTTCGCTGAAACCGGAACAGGCCCTGTTGGGGATGGACGACATGTTTGGGGCTGGTGCTGTCCACCATAATTTGTTGGTATATAAGGCCTGCTTAGTGGGAAAAAAATGCATACTGGTCAATTGGGTCACACAGGAGCCTCTGACATACTGGCAATGGCGTAATAGATTACATGCCTTATTGTTGATGGAGGTCCGGGCTGTCGCTTTGCGATTCAAACGACAAAAAGAATTATTTCTTACTTGGAGAAATTATATACAGGCCCTTGCGCCCCGCGCCCGTAGCAATATTATCAATAAGCTGGGGGACCCTCGCATTCCTACATGACAAGCTCTGTAACAAAAAAAGGTGGCCTTATATCCATGTGACCAAGGAACTGATGCTTCACAAAAAAGGGGGGGGGGGAAGGGGGAGGGGATCAAAAAAGGGGGGGGGGAAGGAAAGATTACAGTAAGCTGAACGGGATTATGGACGAGGAGGGGGGGAGGGGGGCAACTTAATTCATGATGAGATTCACTATCTAATGTTATGTAGATTCGTTAAAGAATGTGATAGGATGTTATATTGCGGTGGGAATTAATGGATACTGTTTTTGATAACATTATTGCCAGACTGCATACAAAAGTTTGAAAAAATTGATGACGATGTTAGTCAAAATCAAACAAAAAATTGTTCATATTATTTACAATGTTGGATTTGTATGGTTGGAAATGTCATCAATAAAAATTGTTTTAAAATTAAAAGGGTCACAGTAAACTGCACACATGCATCAGACCACTTCCTCTATGGACAGCTGAAACGTCTACACTGGACAGAGGAGAACTAGAGTTTAACATACACAAGTTACCTTATCCTTCAACAAGTAATCCAGATCACTTTGGAGCTTTGACACCAAACTCTCAGATGCTGATATCTTTTCAGCCATTTCAATCATCTCCTTTTGTAATCGACTGTTTTCCTAATGAAAAGAAAAACATAAGAATCAAAGCAAAGTCCATCGAGCCCACCATCCTTTCTCTGACAGTGGCCAGGCCAGGTCCTGGGCACAAACAAGGAACAAGAAAATCATACCTCCTAATTTCTATCTTTAATAACTGTCTGTTAGGAGATTTCTGAGGTTTTCTGTGGCTTCCTATGATTTTCTACTGTTTGAAAGGGTTTTATACCTGTGCAGGAATTACTAGTCCACTGATGTGATACTTGGTGAAGGCATTAAACTGGTTAGTCCAGCTTTCAATCATATACTTTTTTTAAGCAACTGAATGAGAGAATATTTACCTAGGAATATGCTCCAAGAGAATTCAAGTTATGCAAATATAATGTTTTGTTTGTTTGTTTTTGGTAGGGAATGCTCCCTGGTAGTGATTAAGGGATTCAGCTTCAGAGGCTGCAGTAAAAAAAACCCCGGGGGTAATATTCAGCCAAAGGCAGTCAGTGTTTTTTAAAATGATGGCTGCTGCCGGCTGAATTATAGCTGAATGTTCAATACTGGTACCTAGCCAGATAGCACTGAATATCTGCACAGTTAGCAGTCTGCTGGGAGTTATCCCCTGTTTCTCCTATCCATCTCCTGCTGAATACTGGCTTAGACACTGCAGGCAGGAGGGCCAGTAGACAGAGCAGGTTCTGGGAACGGGGCCAGCCACTGCTGGGAGGCTTTTGGCTTTACATTACATTACATTACACTGTGGTTTTATATCCAGTAAACACCATCAACTTTGCTGTGGGTAACAACAAGCAGCTGAATCAAACTTCAGGAATTGCAATAAAAAAACATACAACTTCACTCATACAATGAATCATAAATCTTAATTCTGGTAAATATTTCTTAACAAGAAATGTCTTTTAACAATTTTCTAAACTGAAGATAACCACACATCCGTACAAGAAGAGAAGGAAGAGAATTCCAAAATTGTGGGGCTTGATAAGAAAAGTAGATTGAGGAATTCTCGTAGCCTTAACTTGTCGGAATGAGGGGAACTTTAACAACAATTGATTCCTAGTGGATCTAAAAGTAATATCATTTAAAAAAGAAAGATGTATACTTAAATAAGCAGGGGTTTGACCATAAATTGTCAAGTAAGTCATAACAGCTACTTTAAATTGAAATCTTGCTTCCAGCGTTAATCAATGTAGACAAGTGAACAAAGGGGTAATATGTTCATATTTATCAGCTACTTATATATAAAGTACTCCTTGCACTTTTAATATCTTAAACTTGTTTTTTATTTTATTACTTGTGCCTAATGCCTCTACCCTCAAAACTCACATTCTCACATTGCATTCACACATATCTCACAGTGTCTTTACATGTTCCCTTGTTAGTTAATTAACCATTTAAGTTCTATATTCACTTTTCAATACAATACATTTACTATACAGCAGTTTCACTGCTTTATTTCAGAACATTTTCAAATCAATGTCTTCCAATGTACTTCTGATATTCTTCTTAAGTCCCAGTTCAAATGTCTATCAATGTTTATACTGATTTACTCCGTTCAATTCCTTAAATGCAAAGCCCAAGTGTCTTTGTATTGCCAAATGGCTATGCTGGAACGCAATTAAACCTGTGATCCATGAGGAACCCCGCTGGGTGAGAAAGGCTAGTGAGGGACGCTAATCACCAACATTCACTCCTCATTTATCAGCTACAAAAATAACTCTGGCTGCTGCATTCTGCACCTGTTGTAATTTAGGGCCTCTTTTACCAAACCACACTAACAATTCCCACACGGCAATGCCAATGAAGCCCATTCAATTGAATGGGCTTTGTCGGCATTACCACACCAGGAATCACTAGCGTGGTCTGGTAAAAGAGGCCCTTAGGAGCCCTTTTACTAAGGCATGCCTAAAAGTGGCCTGTGCTGATGTAGGCGCATGTTTTGGACGCACACAGGTCAATTTTTCAGCGCACTTGGAAAAAAGGTTTGTTTGGGGTTTTTTGTGGCCGAAAATGGATGTGTGGCAAAAATAAAACCAGCGCGTGTCCATTTTTGGGCTGAGACCTTACTGCCACCCATTGACTTAGCGGTAAGGTCTCACACGCTAACTGGGAGGTAAACGGCCAGCGCGCTTACACTGGCGATTATCGCCGGGTAAGCGCCACGTGGTAGAAAATAGAAAATATTTTCTACTGAGTGTTTTGGGCATGTGTCAAAAATGGAATTACCGTCTGGGGCATGCAGTAGCCAGGTGGTAGTCCCAATTTGGCGCGTGTTGGTCACATGTAGGCACCTACGCACTTTAGTAAAAGGGCCCCTTAGTCTTTAATGACTTAGAACAGCCAATATATATTGAGTTACAATAATCCATCTGAGAGAATATCAAAGTCTGGACCAACAACCTGAACACTGATAAAGTAAAACATTTAAGAATAGTTCATAACTTCTTGAGTAATAGAAATGAATTTTTTACTACATTATGAACCTGGGCACCTAAAGATATTTGACTATCCACTTCGATTCCCAAAATTCTAGAAGAATCATCTAATTTAGGGCCCTGTTAACTAAGGTGTGCTAGCGGTTTTAGCATGCATTAAAGCTAGAGATACCCACAGGAATATATGGGTGTCTCTAGCGTTAGCACACCTACAGTGCGGCCTAGTAAACAGGGCCCTTAATGTTTAAATTATTAACTTGAAGCATATTTAAGTGATCACTCACTCTTCCTTTCTCTCAAAAGCAGTCCATAGGTCAGTCAGTTGTTCCAAACCAATAAGACTTTACTAACCACTTTGAAAAAAAAAACCCAATAGTAGCAAACTAGGAAAAAGTAGTTGCACATGGTAAAGAATCACAGTTATGTAGAAGTCATACTTCTAATCCTCTTGGACTACACAAAGTCTTAAGGAAAAGCACATTAGTGCACTTGAAATCCATTTCTCATGATGACCTCAGTGTTAGATACAAGAGCCTGTAGTCTCTCACTGTTCTTTCGGAAGCTTCTCTTCTTGGGGCCCCAGGAAAACTTAAGGAAGTTTTATTGCCTTCTTCACATACAACAAGACATTACAATGTGTATGAGAACACCACTGTCTCTAGACCAGAGGCTCTCAACTCAGTACTCAGGACACACCCAGCCAGCCTGGTTTTCAAGATATCCACAATGAATATGTATGAGATAAATTTACATGAGGTGCCTTGACTGTATGCAAATCTATCGAGTATTGTGTCCAATTCTGGTCGCCGCATCTCAAAAAAGATATAAAGGAAATAGAAAAGGTGCAGAGAAGGGCGACGAAAATGATAAAGGGAATGGAACGACTTCCCTATGAGGAAAGGCTGAGAAGGTTAGGGCTCTTCAGCTTGGAGAAAAGGCGGCTGAGGGGTGATATGATAGAAGTCTACAAGATAATGAGCGGAGTAGAGCGGACAGATGTGAAGCATTTGTTTACACTTTCAAACAATAATAGAACCAGGGGACACAAGATGAAGCTAGAATATGGTAGATTTAAAACAAATAGGAGAAAGTTTTTCTTTACCCAGCGTGTAGTTAGACTCTGGAACTCGTTGCCGGAGAATGTAGTGACAGCAGCTGGCCTTACGGAATTTAAAGGGGGTTTGGACAGATTCCTAAGGGAAAAGTCCATTGAACATTATTAATTTTTTTTTTTTTGCCGGGTTCTTCAAGCCTGGATTGGCCGCTGTCAGAGACAGGACGCTGGGCTTGATGGACCCTTGGTCTTTTCCCAGTATGGCGGTGCTTATGTACTTATGTACATATTCATGGTGGGTATCCTAAAAACATGACTGTCTTGCTGGGTCTAGAGCAGGGTTGAGGAATCCTGCTCTAGACCCAAGCTCCTCTCTCTCTGTGGGCTGGAGATTGTCACCCTCTGGGACATGGCTCCTCTAAATCCTTTTTTTTTCTTTTTCCAAAATATTTTTAATTGAAATACAATGAAAAGTAACATACACGCCCTACATAAACATAGATAGTCAACATCCCCAAAACCCCTTCCCACCCCCATCCCCAGCGAGTAGCTTCGCTGAATCTGACTGAATGAGAGACCTCCTCTCTCCAACTGCAAGGACAGAGTTCACTCTACTTCTCCTCCTAACAAGCACATGAAAGCACAGCACCTTCAGCTGGCTCTTACTGCTCCTCCCAGTTAATGACACCTCAGGGATCACTGACCCCATTCTTATACCACCGCCTCACCCTATCTGGCTGATCAATACCTCCCTTTCTTTGACCTCCATTCCTCAGAAAATCTCATTACATTCAAAAACAACAGCAAGTTTCTAGTGGGATCTGATGTCCCTACACAAATAATGTGAGCCTATTCATTTTCAGGAATGTCTCACAAATATGCACAGCAGGCTGATCACTAGGATGGCACAATTAACAGGGCGCAAGAAAGGAAGTAGGAATTGGACCAATGACTCCAGGAAGCTGTGACTATGGTCCACTTCCCACTTCCTTGCTTGCATTTTGATCCCGTGGGATTTCGTGTTCATCCGCTTAGGTGGATTGCGTACCCCACAATTAACAGGGCAGCACAGAGGCTACTGTCAGCTTGCTGATAAAAGCTTCATCATAACTGGCTTGGCACCTTGAGCATGCATGGATACTGAAGGCTTGCTGGACCCTGCCCCTTTTGGAACAGCAGACCTTGAGTATGTGCAGATGCTGAAGACCCTGCACTAGCTGCAATGAGGTTTCTTTAAACAAGTTGATGGTAGGCTTTGGTGCTACCATGGAGTTGGGAAGAAAAGTCACTAAAAACCTTAGGGGAAGATGCTTGACACTTCAGGGAGGGGAGGTATAGGAGGAAAGATGATGGACACCTTGTTGGGGGAGGGGAAGTAGGGAAGCAGAGATATGCTGGACACCTTGGGAAGGAAGGGGAATGGTAGATGCTGGATATATTGGGAGGAGGGAAAGAAGGGGAGATGCTGGACACTGGAGAGGGGAGGAAGGTAGGGAAGGAGAGACACTGGATACCTTGAGGGAAGGGAGGTAGGGAAAGGGAGATGCTGGACTTGGGGGGAAAGGGGTAGGCCTTAAGTGGTCCATTGAAGGTTTGCTTAGTTTGTCAGATACCCTTGGGCTGGCCCTGATTTCCCTTCTGATTTGAGCTCCCAGGGAAAACCTAATACAGACTATTTTTCAAGAGAGCCTTCTTGCGACAGCTCATTAGCAAACAAGAAAAGACTTTTGAGTTAGGTCATAATGGAAACAGGCTTCTAAATTGTATCTCCACCTTTTTGCTCTCTTGTGATTCTGCAACAGTTGCTGGAAAAAAGTCCTTGTTGATCCGAAAAGTGTTTCCTATTTTATTCAATCTCTATAATAGCCTATAATCTTTTTAAATTATTTGTATTTGAGGTCACTTTGTTTTACCTATTTTTGTTTTTAATGATTGATTTTATTTTGCTACTTTTTAAGGTGGTTCCAAAACAGAGGCTAAGGAAAGCTTTGCGTTCTGAGAATGTACATGAGTTGCTTATTTCAGAGAACCTAGAATTAAAATGTGAAATGCTACACCACGTGGGATAGTATCGACTACTGGAGGAGGAGGGCAACAGGATAAAAGAAGCCAAATCTAAAATCTATAACCCTTTAAATGTAGGCATTACAACCTGAATCTCTTCTTCTTCCAGCTTTTCTACAAAAATTCTGTGTGAAAATATAATGAACAAGGATGCACGCATGTGGAGGTCCTTTTGCTAAGGTGCGCTAATGGACTTTGCACAAGCTAAATGATAACACACCCATTATATTTATATGGGTGTCTTATCATTTACCGTGCGCTCATTGTTAGTGCACACTAATTCTGTTAGCACATTTTAGTAAAAGAACCCTTTGGTTTGTTAAGGTGTCTTAAAATTTTAGTGCATGCAAAATGTTGATTTAATGCACATTAACCTATGAATTAAAGCACATAAAATCAATTTCCACATGTGTGTTAAAAAATGAAAAACATTTGTGAAAATCAGGGGGAAAAAAGCCATATTTTCCAAAAATGCAAATGAAAATATTTTGCCTAAGCAGATCCCTATACAACATGTTCTTGTACCTGTACAGAGAAAGAAAGCAGTTTGACATTTCTCACTGCTACCTCCTCAGGATCCTCCTCCTTCAGACTCTCTGGCAGGCAAATCAGGTGGCCCTTACCTTCATTGATAAGGTCAGTCTTTCCCTCAGCAGTGCCTCTTCCATCTGGAGGGATTCTACATCTGCTTCCAGCTTGCTTCTCTGCCCATCCATCTCTTGCAAGAAGAGCTGCCTCTCATTCTCCACCTCAGATCTCATCACTGCCACTCTTTCCCTGTAGTCCTGCTCAAGATCTCTACAATACAAAGGGCAGCACTCTTTCAGTGTGGGGATGTAACTCATGCTGCAGTTATTAGTTTACATGGCATGTTAGCTTTCAGCTAGATTTAAACAGTCTCTTGCTGCATCTGTGTTAGAAAAGCAAGAAGAAGGAAAAGAGGGAGAAAGAGAGGGAAAGGTGTGGTAAAAGCAAAGAGAGTTATGGCAAATAAAAGGATGTTAAGAGAATTTTATATTTCTCCACAGACAGCACAAATAGAAAGGGACAGAGTGACAATAGGGAGAAGAGAAGGAAAGTCATTGCTTTTCGTTTGCTATTTAATGTTTAATTCCTAGGTTGGCACATCAGTGCTACATGGAAGGCTCACTCACACTTTCCAGACCTAATTCTCTGTTGCTCACTCCAGCAAAAGTTAGGTGCACTATGGAGGGAGTTCAATACATAGCTTCACATAAGGGCACTGTGCTATAGGGCACAGTGCTTGAGAGAACTGAGGTACGTTTCCCTTTTCTACATAATTACTGCTATGATAGGCTAAGTGAATGGAATTAAGAAGTGAGGAAAGCATGCGGAGCATGGATCATGGATCATGAAATTCTTTCCAACCCCTCTGTGTGTGTTTATGTGAGTAGCTATGCTATCCCTGTGTGTGTCTTTTGACATAGAGGAGAGAAGGAAGGGGGTGGTTTGGGTAACGAGACTGTGGAGTTGTTTTTGTTGAGTGGGGAAGGTGGAATAATTAGGGGGTGGTAGGACTAGGTAGGGTGGTAGGAGATGAGGTAGCTGGGGGGTTGAGGGGAAACTGCATGGCTAACAAATGAAGGCTTATATTGCTAGAAGTCAAAAGGAACAGAAGGTAGGCTGGCAGGACCAGAAAAGTCAATAGTTTTGATTGGGTTTTAAATATATCAAACACAAATATTATTTCTAATTAGAACCTGGTTTTGGAAGCATCTAGTCAATTTCAGATTAACTATTTCTACCTTCTGGCAGAGAGGACAGCACTGCCCATGGTAAGCCAGAGAGAGGAGAAAGATGCCTAAGGACAAAAATGTTTGTGATGGGCCAGAGAGCTAGTGGAGAAGGTGAGCACACCTGATTTTTATCACCGTTCTAAACTCGACAGCAAGATAACATCTATTGTAACAGAATAGTACATATATATCAACATAACTTGATTCTCTTTTTTTCTGATGACTAGCTGGACTTATTTCTAAAACTCGAAACCTCTGATTAGTCAGAATAGTTGCTGTTCACCACCCAGTGATAATGTCTGGATTTTTCTAACTGTTCAATAGCAGCCATAGCTTGTGAGGGCACAATTTGCAGGATTCAGATGCTGCAGTGGTGCTAGACCATAACTCCCTACCGATCCTGATAAGATCCTGCACTTCGCTGGGCAGTCCTTCTTCATTTGGCAGGTGCAGTGTATTCCTATCCCCATATGAGCCAAAGACTTCAAGCAGAGTTTATGTTTATTTTGAAATGTAACGAATCACCAATCTGTGGCACTGCCAAAGGACTTACAATCTTAACAATAAAAGAAAAAGAACTCCTTTCAAATACAGGAAAGGAAACAATGTGCATGGACTGAACTTGGTTCTATCAAATGGCAGCAGAAAGAGCTAGTAGCACTAAGCACCCACCTGAAATGTGCTATTGATGTTAGACTAAGTGCTTTGTAAGGCTAAGTGCTTTGGGCCATGTTTCAGCAAATGCCTGCGTCAGGGGTCTAGCAACGACATATACAATGAATAATTAGTCAATAAATAAACTAAAAAAAAACCACATATGAAAAATATATAAATATATATAAGAAATGTCATTCACTTAGCCTTACAAACCACTTAGCCTTACAAAGTTTCATAGGTTACTAACAGGCTCATTTTCGAAAGAGATGGACATCCAAAAAGTGACATAAATCAGCACTTGGACGTCCATCTCACAGAGACGTCCAAATCGGTATAATCGAAACCCAATTTTGGACGTCTTTGTCAGAAGTCCGTCACAAGGACGTCCAAATCTCAAGGGGCGTATTGGAAGCGTTTTTGAGGTGGGACTTGGGCATTCCTAAGACTTGGACATCTTTGAGCCATAATGGAACAAAGCAAAGTCATCCAGCGCTAAAACTTGGATGTTTTCACCCAGATTTGTTTTTATCACGAATAAGGCACAAAAGGTGCCCGAAATGACTAGATGACCACTGGAGAGAATCATGGATGACCTCCCGTTACTCCCCCAGTGGTCACTAACCCCCTCCCACCCCCAAGAAACATGATTAAAAATATTACTTGCCAGCCTCAGATATCATACTCAGGTCCATGACAGCACATGCAGGTCCCTGGAGTAGTTTAGTAGTAGGTGCAGTGCACTTCAGACAGGTGGACCCAGGCCCATACCCCCCCTACCTGTTACATTTGTGGTGGAAACAGCGAGTCCTCCAAAACCCACCAGAAACCCTCTGTACCCACATATAGGTGCCCCCCTTCTCCCGTAAGGGCTAAGGTAGTGGTGTACAGTTGGGGGTAGTGGGTTTTGGGGGACTCAACACACAAGGTAAGGGAGCTGTGTACCTAGGAGCATTTTATGAAATCCACTGCAGTGCCCCCTAGGGTGCCCGATTGCTGTCCTGGCATATCAGGAGGATCAGTGTACTACAAATGCTGGCTCCTCCTACGTCCAAATGGCTTGAATTTGGACATTTTTAGTTTCGAAAATGGTTGAAAATCAAAGACGTCCAAATCCAAGGACGTCCATGGTATTTTTGAATACAAAGATGGGCGTCCATCTTTTTTTGAAAATGACCTTCTCCCCACCTCCGAATTTGGACGTTTTACAAAGACATTGAAATTCCAACTTTGACATTTCTTTCTAAAATGCCCCTCTATGTAACTTTGTAAGTCTTAGTGCTTTGAAAATGAGCCCCAATATTGTGTACTACGGATGTAGAGTTGGGAAAATGTGGGATACAAGTGCAATAAATAAATGTGTATTCATTAGCCATATTTGGGTCCCTGTTTACTAAGCTGCGCTAATGTTTTTAGCGTGTGCTAAAAATTAGCATGTGCTAACCGTGTAGATGCCCATAGGAATATTATGGGTGTCTTCATGGTTAGCGCACGCTAATGCTTAGAGTGCACTAAAACTGCTAACATGCTTCTAGCGAAGCTTAGTAAACAGGGCCCTTGGTTTCTTAAGGTGCCTTAAAAATTTTAGAGTGTACAACATTGATTCCATGTGCATTATCTATGAATTAATGTGTTTAGAATTAAATTTCCACACAATAGAAAATTCTAATGCGGGTTAAATATTTTGTATTTACATAAACGTGTGAACTCAAAGGAAAAAATATTAATAAAAATTGGGGGAAAATTCCAAATTTTCTGAAACGAAACTTTTCTGACAGAGCACATGAGAAAAAGGGAAACAGCTCTTCCCCTCACTTTGAAACACCGCCACATCAGTAATATTACTGTGCTCACTTCATTTTACTCTTGTTAAAGTGTTCCATGGCAGAGTGTCGATCATCAACCTCATATGCAAGCTGCACATTTCGTTTCTCTGCTTTCTCAATGTCTTGTTTTAATTTATCCTTCTCACTGGAGATCTGCTCCACTTGTCTTCTGCAAAAGGCAGAGGAAAAAAATAAACCCTGTTATGCATCACCCTGACACAATTACTCCAAATGCATTTCAATTAAACACAATTTTTGTTAGCAATGAACTGAAAGCTTTCAGAAATATTGTACTGATCCGAAGAGCTACACGAACGTGATGCAGATCCCAAATAATAACAGAAAACATCATGTCATTATTGAAACCATATTCAAAAGCACTTATTCAGAGAGTGCCTCTGAATATCCTTACAGAATGAATCTGCATTTTGTGGATAGTGCTGGGGCGGAGCATGGGCGGAGTCATGACTGTTCCAGAACGTATCTGGATAGTGACAATATTCAGTCTGCTATCCAGGTAACTCTGGACAGATAGAAGGCTACCCTAAGTTATCCAGAGAAATTATCTGGATAGCAAACTAAATATTACCACTATCCACATAAGTTCTAGCACTGATCACCATATCCAGATTTTCAGCACCATCATTATCCAGCTAGGGGTTGCTGAATGTATGGATATTTTCTGACCACCGCAGAAGTGTATATTAACTTTTATATTTATATTTCCTTAACTGCCAATTAGGATGGGCATCAGGAAGTCCTATCTTCATGACTATCGCTTTCTCCATGTTTGAGCAATAGAACGAGATGACTTTGGTGCACACGTCATTCCGAAGTTGTGGCTGGTACAGCATTTACGACCTTACTTAGATGCAGTAGATTTGGCTACTATCTGCCACGCTTTAATTTTAGAATGACCCAAAGAGAGGGGGTTTCCAAAGCACAAAAAACCAGAAGCACAAGCAAAGAAGCACAATGAGCCTTCAGAATTAGGGAGTGTCAGAAGGTGAGTTTATTGAAGGACCCGATACAAGCAGGAAAAATAACTTGATGTTTTTTCTGTTTCGCCTGTGGTAATATTGAATTCTACTCTTTCGATTGACATTTCTTATATATATTTATATATTTTTAAAATATATTTTTCATATTTATCTGCCGTCATTTACTATGTTACTATATGTGGTTTTTTTAGTTTATTTATTGACTAATTATTCATTGTATATGCCGTTGCTGGTCCCCTGATGTACGCATTTGCTGAAACACAGCCCATGTTGGGTCCCTCAATAAACTCACCTTCTGACATTCCCTAACTCTGAAGGCTCATCATGTTTCTTTGCTTGTGACTCTTTAGTTTTAGCACAGATGGACGGACCTACTACAATAGTGTCTATGTAGGGTTACCACAGAGGAGCCCATAAAGACCATAATTGGAGAGGAGGGTCCTTCAAAGGACAGATCACATTACCCCAATATTAAAAATGCTATGGGTCAGATATTGTGTCCAGTTTAAACTCAGGAAAGGCAGTTCTATAACTAGGCACGTGCAGCTGCAGGCACCTTGTGTGCATAAGTGCACAGAAAAGTAGCACTTGTAACATAACATAACATAACTTATGGTCTTGTATACCACTAAAGCCTTGCAGTTCAAAGCAGCTAACATGAAAAGAAGCTGGAGCAAGCCTCCAGGATGGATGCATATAGCTGAACCAGTGGTGTAGCTATGTGGGACCATGGGGCCTGGGCCCCCGTAGATTTGGCCCTGGACCCCCCTGCTGACGATCTTCTCGACCCCCCTCCTGCAGCCAACCCTCCCCCACCGCCGCTGTCGCCTTCGCCTACCTTTGCTGGCGGGGGACCCCAACCCCCACCAGCCGAGGTCCTCTTCTTCTGGCGCAAGGCTTTGTTCTACAGGACGTCAGACTCACAGAAACAGAACGAAGCCTTGTGCCGAAAGAAGAGGACCTCGGCTGGCGGGGGTTGGGGTCCCCCGCCAGCAAAGGTAGGCGACGGCAGCGGCGGGGGAGGGTTGGCGGCGAGAGGGGGGGTCGAGAGGGTCGTCGGCCGGGGGGGGGGGCAAAGTTGTTGGTGGTGGTGGCGGCGGCAATGGCAGGGGGGGGGCTAAAATGTGCCCCCTCACCTCAGGCTCTGGACCCCCCTCCCGCCGAAGTCTGGCTACTCCCCTGAGCTGAACATAATAAAAACAAAAGATTGAATAGCCTAACCTAGCACAAATTTTCTAAACCAAGCACACAACTGCTATAGGGGTCCTTTTACTGAGCAGCGGTAAGCCCAATGCAGGCTTACTGCACACTAATCTGGAATTACCGCTGGCCCAATGTGGGCTCCGGTGGTAGTTCTAGCCCTAGCATGCACCATTTACCATGCTAGGGAAAATAGCTAGCTATTTTCTGGTACGGTGCTAACCTGGCGGTAATCTGGCAGCGCAACGAACTACCCGGTTACCACCAGGTTATCACGGGAACCCTTAAATCTACCTCAGTGGGTGGCATTAAGTGCTCCCCCCACATGGCCACACAGTAGGTGAAATATTACTGCATCGGCCATGCCATTTTTTGGCCTTTTTACTCGCTGCGGAAAAAGGGCTGCAGCGCGAGGCAAAAACAGCACCCGCCGATAGTGCATGGCCCTTTATTACTGCAGCTTAGTAAAAAGACCCCAGAGTGCGCAATTGCAGGAGGTGTACATGTGGGTGAGGTATTATTAGGAAAGGGATGGAAAACAAAAATGAGGATATTATAATGCCACTGTATCAGTCCATGGTGCAACCGCACCTAGAGTATTGTGTTCAATTCTGGTCGCCGCACCTCAAAAAAGATATAGTGGAATTAGAAAAGGTGCAGAGAAGGGCGACAAAGATGATTAAGGGGATGGGACGACTTCCCTATGAGGAAAGGCTAAAACGGCTGGGGCTCTTCAGCTTGGAGAAAAGGCGGCTGAGGGGTGATATGATAGAGATCTATAAAATAATGAGTGGAGTGGAAAAGATAGATATGGAGTGTCTGTTTACGCTTTCCAAAAATACTAGGACAAGGGGGCATGCGATGAAGCTGGAGTGCAGTAAGTTTAAAACAAATAAGCGAAAAGTTTTCTTTACTCAGCGCGTAATTCGACTCTGGAATTCGTTGCCGGAGAATATGGTTAAGACGGTTAGCTTAGCAGAGTTTAAGAAAGGTTTGCACGGCTTGCTGAAGGAAAAGGCCATAGAATGTTGTTAAATGGACGTAGGGAAAAATCCACTATTCTTGGGACAAGCAGAACAAAATGCTTTGCTCAGTGGATCTTGTCGGGTGATTGTGACCTGGATTGGCCACTGTCGGAGACAGGGTGCTGGGCTAGATGGATCTTTGGTCTGTCCCAGTGTGGCAATGCTTATGTCTTATGTCTCCTTACACACACAACTTATAGCAATGTAAGTTTGGTGAGTTACATGGTGCACTTACACATGTCCATTTATGCCTGACATTGACGGTGATGTAAATGGAGGGGCCTAAATTTAGGTGCACCAATGTGGGCTTATGCTAGAATTCTATAACAGAATTGGGGCGCCCTGATGCTGTTACAGGACAGCTACTCACCGCGCAGCATTACGGTGCCTAAATGGAGGTGCCTTGCTATAGAATTTACCCTTTCTCCCATATTCTAGATCGGTCACCCAAATCTGGGCATAAACTAATTAGTCAACTAGGTGCTAACAATCAATTATTGAGATGAATTAGAGTTAAATGGAACCTAATTGGCACTAATTTGGATTTACGCATGCATCTGCTTGTGTGCTATTTTACAACACTGGATGGCAAAGTATCTGGTATGCAAACCAAAAGGGGGTGTGGTCATGGGAGGGGCATTCAAAATATTTAGGCATAGTGTTATAGAATACTGGGGTTACGTGCTCAGCTTGTAAATGATCTATCCTGTTGACTGAATTGTAATATTTGCTCTCAGACTTTATTTTATGATATTTTAATGTAATGTAAACTACTGTGATGGTATTTTCTAAACAGGCGTATATAAAAAATGAAATAAACTAAGCCACCATACACAAACATACAGGGCCCAATCTTCAAAAGGATTTAACCAGGCAGGTTTCAGCTGGCGTAAGTCCTCACACCCAACTTTGGGCACGGGAATCCTCTCTAAGCACTATTCTATAAAGGGAGCTCAGCCTCGAGTGCCCCTTTATATTAAAGTGCTTAGCATGAATTTTTTCTGGCCCCTAAATTTGGTCACGCTTAGGGAATGTCGTGCCGTATACCCTGCCTGGATAACAGTCGCAATGTTGGTTTCGATTTGGTTCATCTGTTTATTATAGGCTGTGTTATGGTTCCTCCTGATGGATAATTGTGCTGATGGGTGAGGTTGGCATGGATTTTAGTGGGTACGGGTTAGATTCCATTGGGGATGGGTGAAATATCTGTCCCCATGCAATTCTCTACACTGAATATCCCCTCCTGAGGAGCTAAGTAAGATTTAACCAGGCAGGAGCCTCTCCTGCCTGGTTAAATCCTTTTGAAGATTGGGCCCTGTGTTTTTGTGTATGGTGGCATATAGCACTGCAGAGGGGCATCAAGTTTAATTTATTTTATTTTTTATATACCGGTACTTCTGTTTAGAAAATACCATCACAGTGGTTTACATTACAATAAAATATCATAAAATAAAGTCTGAGAGGAAAAATTACAATTCAATCAACAGAATAGATCATTTAGAAGAAAGATTATTGAGCACCTTAAAGTCTTGTCTTCACTGTCAGCAACGAAAACCAGCCACCTTTCTGCCATTATTGCATACTAAAAGCATCTTCAAAGAGAAAAGTTTTCAAAATGTTGATATGACATTTCTAAGTGAATATAGTTGGAAAGATGGTTTCATAGAGAAGGGCTTGTAACACTGAGGACCAAGTTACAAATGGTAACTAAATTAATTTGTCTAATTTAGGGCACTCCAAGTAGATTCTGTTGTAGAGAGGGTTAAGTTCTAACTAATAAGTGAGGTACCAAAAATCGAGATAGTAGGGTGCAGTATACCTGAATAATAGGTTCTGTGAGCCAATGTCAGAATTTTGAAAATTATTCTACGAGAAATGGTAACTAGTGTTCCTTTTTCAGAGGTGGGGGGGGGGGGGGGGGGTCACAGAATCCCATTTCTTTGCACCCTTAAGTATTCTAATAGCTGTATTTTGAAGCAGCTGAATGTGGTATAATTCTGTCTTATGAACCCCTTGAGAATTATATTAGTCGATGTTACTTATAACAGTAGATAAAACTACAATCCTTAGCCCTCTTTACTGAAAAGTGTTTTCTTACATGATGTATGTATACTATGATGTATAGTCTATTATTGCTTCTTCTCCTGGTCAAGAGACTCCTGGCTTTGCTTGGATGTAGTAATTAATGACCAGGGATGTGATATTTCTTTATTATTGTTTCTCTTCAGTTATATAGCTTATATCTTAATCATTGTGTATCTTAGTCAATAATGACTTATACACTCTCCATTTAAAGTGAACTTCTAATAAAAGTCTCATTTACCTAATATGAATCCAAAAGAATCCACAGTAATTATTGAGTAGTCTGTGTCAGTGAGGCAGACTATAAAACCAGGTCAGTACACATGGTCAAGACCATTAACCTGCTTTGAGATCTAAGCTCTATGCCTATTGGTAAAACCAGCATGGTGATCACAGTCAAGACTCTACTTGATCATTATTTGCATGACAACTTTAGCACAAAGATTGTCAACCCTGTTCTTAGGACATATCTAGCCAAGATATCCACAATGAATATGCATAGAATAAATGTGCATGCACTACTTCCACTGTATGCAAATCTACCTCATGCATATTCATTGTAGATATCCTGAAAACCTGATTAGATAGGTGTGTCTCAAGGATGGGTTGAGAACCACTGCTTTGGCGGCATTTCTTTGTGCCTTCTGGTTGAGTTAGCAGTGGGGGTAGCAGCCCCAATGTTTACAGTACACAAACTAGTGGAGAAGCCTACAAAATAGAAAAGTATAAATGGAGAAGCAGGCATCTTATCTGGCTTCTGGAGTACACTTCATTACCAGAAATTATCATCCAGTTAAACCAACAAAGAAAACGAAGGTCAAACTCTTACTGCAGGTGATGTAGTTCATGTTGGTAAGATGCTAAAGTGGCTCGGTGGACTGCATTTTTGGTAACTATTAATTCGTTGTCCAAGGCCATGGTCAGCTCTGCCACGTTCACTTGCTCTTCTCTACAGAAATCTAGAGACTACAGTGGCAAACAAAAGAATCCCCATGTGAGTAAGGCATTTTCAAAGATGCACACATAAAACATTGCACTGTGCAAAGAACTGAGTGAACTTGAAAAACAAAAGGGGTCGATACTCAAAGTGATCGACGCAGACAGAAAGGATTCCTGCCTGCTTAAATCACTGGGGGCTGCTATCTGCCAGCATTTAACCAAGCACTGCCGCTGAATATCAACACCAGGCCAGAGATAGCATTATAGGGGTAGAGGCCGGGAGGCACTGGGAGTTATGCAGCAGGTGCCAGCAATATTCAGTGCCGATGCCTGGCTAGCCAAGTGGGCATATAGGATCACACAAAAACAAGCCCTATGCCCACTTAGGTATGCAAGTGCTGGCACTCAATATGGCCCATGCCCACATAAGTGCCAGCTCCTCCCTGACTCATGCCACTAGACTGCTCTTCCATTGCCCTGATTTATGTTGTGCAGTTAGAGTCGATATGCAGCAGCACTGCCCTGTTAATTAAGTGTCACTGAATATTGCCAGCTGGCCCACCTAGCATGGTTTAAGCAAGAGCCTCTTGGTCCACTTAAACCATGCTCTGCATCAACCCCATCATTTAGCAATGCACAGTGGTGATAAGAACTCGGGTACAATGTGTCCCTTTCCTAAAGAGCTTACAGTCTAAATGGACACTTTGTTCTTGACCTCTCCTCCTCATGTGGTTTAGAATAATTATCTTTCCTTCCTACACCCCTGCCCTATATTTTACATTTTGTAACATAGAATCCCTCTTGTGGTTTTCCTCTCCAATCTCCATTTTTTGCTTTATTTGCTTTATAGATTTTTTTTTGTAATTAGCGGTATATTAAATAAATGTGAACTGTGAAATGCAAAGGGAGAAGAAGTGACTAGCTAGGGTCACAAGGTGCGTCAGTGGTGGAACAAGGGCTGGAAGCTTAATGTCCCTGATTATCAGCCCATTGCTCTAACCCAGTGGCAGGGCCGCCGAGAGGGGGGGGGGGCAGGGGGGACAAAATTCCCCGGGCCTCCAAGGGGGGGCCAGGCACCGCAGTCCCCTCCACCCACCCCCCTCCGTCCACCACCGTGCCGGGCCCCCCTGAATTCAAATCATAGCACCTCACCTCAACCTCGCTCCGTGTGAACGAAGCGCAGCAGCGGCAGTCTGCATATTGCCTCCCTTCGGGCCTTCCCTCCCTCGTCTGACGTAACTTGCATGAGGGCGGGACACAGGGAGGGAAGGCCCGAAGGGAGGCGATCTGCAGCCTGCCACTGCTGTGCTTCTTTCACACGGAGCGAGGTTGAGGTGAGGCGCTATGATTTGAATTCAGGGGGGCCCAGCCCGGTGATGGATGGAGGGGGGCGGGTGGAGGGGGCAGCGATGATGACCTCGGGGGGGGGGGGCAGCGGTGGTGGGGCCCCAGGGGCAGCCTTGCCCTGGGCCCAGCCCAGTCTCTCAGCGGCCCTGCCCAGTGGTTCTCAACTGGTATGTCAGGAAACACTGGTGTGTCCCCATAAGGTGGGAGTGTCTCAAAACATATGGTGTAGACAGCAAGCCTGTGTTTCCTTTACAACCATCAGTACCTGCAAGCTGGGGAGACCAGCAATCTTGAGAATCAGGTTCTTAAAAATTCCTGTAACTGGTCTCTACTTCTGCTTCCCCACTACCCCCAATAATAACTGCTGCCTCCAGCCCCAACTGAAAATGTTGCAGGTCTGCTTCGATAGGTTCTGTTTGTTACATAGTTTCTGAGTAGTATATTTGCAGGTTTTTGCAGTGGAGGGATTCTGTGTTGCTGTTACTGAGGTAGCACCAGAATTTGAATATATATTTGTTTTCTTGTATAAGTGAGAAATCTGGGAATGATGTGTTGCATACAGTTTTTTGATATGGGGTAGGCAAAGGCATACTAAACTTACAGTCACACAATATAATATTTAGGCATGCTTTGTTCAGCTGTGAATTTTAGTGTTCGGTGTGTCTCATACATGAACGTTGTCTGTCAGGTGCTTCACAACAGAAGAAAGATTGAGAACCACTGCTCTAACCACTTCTTTGTAGTAAGCCTTAAACTGCACAGCCATGCACTTTTCATCTAAGCTAGCTAAAGTGTGGCTCCCACAATCAGATTTTCTCATGGGTTAAAAATTAATCATATTTGGCTTTTTCTTTTTAATTCTTTTGAAAGGATAAAGGTCTCATGGACAGGATACAGGATAGGGAGATATGATTCTGTATCTCTGTGTCGAACATCACTCCTCTATGTACCTATGTCCACCTTCGCCCCTCTGTGTCCATATAGCCCCCTTCTGTGTCCAGTATTGTCCCTCTGTGTCTATATAACATCCCCATGCAGCATCTCCCCTTTGTGTCCCTATCTATATGTCCCCCACATGCACATCATTTCAATCCTCTGTTTCTGTTATCTCCCTATGTCCAGCTTCTCCCCTCTCTTCCCCCTCCCCCTTCCAGCATCTGGCTCATCTGCCTGCCCTTCTTCCCTTTTTTCTTCTTGCTGTGGATTCCGCATTTGACTCCAACCCCTTGGTCTGGCATCTCTTGCCCTTCCCTTCCTTCCTCCCTACCGGGAGTCCAGCTTCTCTCTCTCTTTCCTCCAGCCCCCGTCCCCCCATGGGTCCAGACCTTTCTCCCTTCCCTCCAGCCCCTCCTCCTCCTTCCATGGGTCTAGCACTTTTCTCCCTCCCCCCACCAGCCTCCTTCTCCTTCATGGGTCCAGCACCTCTCTCCCTTCCTTCCAACCCCCCTCCTCCCATAGTTCCAGCACCTTTTCCCCTTCCCTCCAGTCCTCCTCCTCCCATGGGTCCAGCACTTTTCTCCCTTCCCTCCAACCTCCCTTCTCCTCCCATGGATCCAGCCAGCACCCAGGGCCAGATTAACATTATATTGGACCCTAGGCAAATATATTTGTGGGCCCCCTCCCCCACCATCATTTCACCTCTCCAGAAGTTGCAGGGAAAAGTACACAGCCTAGCTGTGGGGATGATAGCAGTAATAGTTTGTGAGTGAGCATGGGGACTATGCAAGCCCATGCTTTGAATGGAGAGGCATAAAGGATAGACCTAGAGAGCTGCCAAATTACCCAGTTGCAGGAGAGAAATTCTGAGCCAGTCCTGGATTTCTGTAACCCTATCCTGGTACATTTTAGGACCTGAAGTGCTGATTTAATTTGGTCATATCAGTGACTACATAAAGAACACTGAATTGGGATGTAAATTCAAAAACAGGACTAGCCATTTTTCCCTCCTGGAACTGGGAACTTGGCAGCTGTGCAGTAATGAGCTAAGAACCAGGGAAGCTGAGTAAGTAATTTCACTTTCCATTGCCCCTGGTACATACCAGAGATTCCAAGGGTGAACTGCCCAAAAGAGTGAAATTTAAGAGCAATATAAATTTACATTTTAACATGGAATAAGCAAAATAAAATATTTAGGTTTTTTTTAATGCTTTTGAAAGGATATAGGCAGAGTGGAGACAGTGTTAGGCCAGTGTTCAAAGGATTTTGCCCTAATTTAATGGTTAACAAGGTAAATTCCCTTCCCTTAGTATGTGAAAAGATACATTTGTACCAGTGAACTTCTCCATTCCAGCCCAAATGTTCAAAGGGAAGCTTATTTATATGAGACTGTTCTAACTAGAGACCAGTGGTGTAGCCATGGGGGCCTGGCCCCCCCAAATTGGATTCGGGCCCCCCCCCCCAAGGTCTGCTGGTTTGGCTGGTGGGGGTCCCCAATCCCCGCCAGCAGAAGCCTTCCTCCAGTGCTGTTCACCGCCATACTGCCTGCCCTGCTTCCCCCCACCCCCCCCCCTAAACAGTACTCACTAGTGCCACTGATTTTCTCCAAAGATTCTGTACAGACTAGAGCTCAGCTTCCCCCACAGCCCTTGCAGCTCAGCCCCGACTTCCTGTGATTAGAAGCCTTCCCATTGGCTGGATCCTACCACTGCCTCAGCATTTAGGGAAAGCCAAAGAAGGACTCCAACAGTAATCTACATGGAGAGGAACTTAAGATAAGTCCTTTTAAACAGTTTTTTGATTTTGATTTAGAGCACTTGTAGCAGCGAGCACATGTAGTTTTGAGCACTTTTTGCAGTGAGTGTTCGCAAAAGCACTATAAAATAGTTACCTAAGGGAGTGTCCGATGAGGAGACGCTATGCCACTAGGCTAAAAAATAATCATTATTGAATGTGCCGGAAGTGGTGTCTTCTGAGGATTCCCAAACATATTCTAGAGTATATTTATGCTTTTGAATCTTCAGATGTTTGGGCTTATGTTATTTTACAAGTACAGAAAATTAATAGAAAATATAGAAGAATTCCTATAGGTATATGGAGTGTATACCACCAGTTCTTTGTCTTTGGTTTGGTGTATTGATCAGCATAAGGAGGAGCATTAGAGAACTGTAGTGAGCCAAAAACTTTGAAAAATATCCACACACACAGCCAGCCTTCCGGCTTAGGTAGTTTACATTTTTAGAATCCTGAACAAATCCAGACAGTTGTGCTCAGGACTCAGGAGGTTAGAATTGCCATCTGACAGGCCCCCCTAAACTTTTAGGTCTGAGGCACATGCCAAGTTTGCCTATGATTAATCCGGCTCTGCCAGCACTTCTCTCCCTTCCTGTCCTCCTTCTCATGGGTCCGTGATTTCTTTATAACTGCTGCTTGTAGCTTACATTTTTCTGCGCGGCCCAGCAGCAATTCACACAGGCTGGATCTGTGGCCTTCCTTCTGCTGTGTCCTGCCCTCTCTAAAGCAACTTCCTGTGTCAAAACAGGAAGTTGTAGAAGAGAGGGCGGGACACAGCAGAAGGAAGTGTCAAGTAACTAATTCATTCATGCAGTAACTGCAACTGGGAGCAACAGGAGTCTCGTGCTCAAATCTAGCTTCTGTCTTCTTGCAACAGGCTGGATAACTGGGTTATTATTGAAGAGCTGAGTTGCTTAAGAAATAGGATAATGTTTTTCAAAACCTTCAAAATGTCTTTGCTGTCTTCAACTCCTTCTTCTTCCCATAGGGTTATTATTTTTTCAGGGTGCACAAAGCCAGTGCCGTCATCAATGCTAGAGAAGATGTGCCACCCGCCAGAGCTAGATGGTAAAGATGACGAGGCTGTTCTACGTCCAGATTCATCAAAGGCCTGCAAAAGGAGGCATCAGTAAGTCATTATTCCTCAGCTTTGAACACAAGAAAGATTACGTATTCAGACACAGTTACTTCATATCATTCAAATACCGTGGGGCCAAAATGCAGGCTGCGGGAGGCAGCCCGGCTAACTCCCGCAGTCGGTGGTGATCCCGGATATTCAATGCTGTGCCATTTCTGGTGACTGGCAATGAATATAGCAAACACAGCAAAGGTGACACCAAAAAAGGAAAAGGCTAGATGATGTACCAAACTTAAAGGTTTTATTTAAAATATCCAAAGACTGGAAACGAATCGTGTTTCGGCCACAATGGCCTGCTTCAGGGGTCTTATAAATGGATGTCATTGAATATCCAGTTTATTTTTGGCCAGCTTAAACTTAACTGGCCAAGTCATATTCAGCGCTGGCTGGTTAAGTTTATAGCAGCCAAAGGTAGGCCTGCTATTTGGGCAGACCGATTTGGCTGTGAAACATAGCCAGCGATACGCTGTGGATAGCTGGTTATATTGCATGATATAACTGGTCAACAGTTTAGTGCTGACCATGAATATTCAGTGGGAGATAACTGGCTATCTCCCACTGAATATTTGAGGATAGCCAGTTAAGTGATATTTACCCAGCCAGGAGCCGTTCCTGGCCGGTTAGATAACACTGAATATTGGGGGGAGAGGGTCATCTTTACAGTTACTTCATACCATCTAACAGTCACAGGACAGTGGTACTATAATAAAACCAATACCTATATCAACGTGGACTTAATTATCTGCTTTTCCAAATCCAAGCAAGTTAAATTGTAAGTGGGGCCACCAAGAGACAAAGCTAGACCCGGGGCAAAGAACCTTAAGGGCCCCGCCCCCACTGCACCTTCAGTCAAAAGTAAAGTCATTGGCTGGCAGGCAGCAGCAGCGATCGAGAGAGACTACCCTGCCGTCCATGGGTCCTTCTTCCTACTGCATCCCACCTCCTCTAAAGTAACTTCCTGTTTCCGCATAGGCGGGACGTGGCAGAAAGAAGGACCCATGGCTGGCAGAGCAGTCTCTCTCGATCTCTGCTGCCTGCCAGCAAAGGACTCTGAGGCAAGTAGAGGACTGGGGTGGGGGTGGAGGGTTGGAAGGGAGGGAAAGACACTGGATCTGACTAACAAAGGCTGCAGCACCACTGAAAGAAAAATGGCTTTTCTATGGCCATCGCCGGGCCCAGGGAATCTTGCCCCTCCCCCTTTTTTGGTGGTCATAGTAACATATACATAGTAACATAGGTATGTCTGTTGCTTGCTTTCAGTGCTGGTGTAACCAGGGTCTTTCCTTCCTTTTTCAGGGAGATACTGATGAAGGTGCTCTACATCCCTATCCTACCTTATGTGCAGAGTATGGTTTGGATACACGGGATGTTTTCTCCTATTTGCAACTCAAACATTATGTGGTTACTATAACCTCTTTTGTTCTTACTACAGCTACACACTAACTGTTAACTGAAACATAGTTTGGAGGCCCAACAACTGGTGTCTTTGAGATACCATCATAAAACCTTGTTTGAGTTACTTCCTCATTGTGATTAAGCTGCTGGCCCAGCGCTGGTTGACAGACTTGAATATTCAAATATTGAACAAGTACATTTTGAAGAGCCTTCAGACTTGTCGAGCTACAACTAAAAATATATTTAAATGGGAAATGCAATACAAAATTGTGATACAATTATACATCTCCCCTTCTTGTGTCTAGAAAGCCCAGTTTGGCCACACTAATTGTTGTAAATGTCATCAGCAAGCAGTGACCGTGGGACATTTGTTCTGGCATTGTCCGTTAATTCAAGCATATTGGACATCCTTGGGTAGACATGTTTCTCTTCTCTGGCGAGTACATTGGATCCCCTAGGCCCAAAATCTTGTTTGGAATTTATGACATTGCATGCCCAAGATCTAGGGGTTGTGTGGGCTTTGTGAAAAGTGCTATCCTGATGGGCCTTAAATACATCCTCACCAACTGGCTTCAACCAGAGGCCTCTATGCTCGCATAGTGGAGGTCTTTATTTATCATTCAGGCATCATTAGAACTGCGAGAGTTTGCAGACTTGGACACGAGGTTGGGGAAAAGGGTTTGTACTGTTTAGGAACCCTTTTGGAACACGCTAACACTGCCCACAGCCACTTACTTAACACGTGATGCACAGATGCTTTCTTGAATATTTTTTTGCAGATGTGATGTGTATTTCCCCTTTTATTGGAGTGGGTATTCTTATGCTTTATGATTCATGAAGGAACAACACAGGTTGTTAAAAATGGGGATAACAGTAGCAAGATGTGGGGCAGTGGAAGACGTATGTGGCTCCCACACTCTAGGTTGGAGCAAATTGGGTGGTTAGAAAAACCCTCGGACATATATGATAGGTATAAAGCAGGCAGTGCTGTAGCCATGGGTGGGAACAAGTCCAACCAGTTTCAGTTCAGGCCCACCCAGAGGCAGTACATGGACAGTGTAGCTGGTGGGGATCCTGAAGCCCCGCAACCTAAAGAATCCTCTCTGGAGCCCCCCTGAACTGTCTGAAACCCGAGGTAGTCAGTGGCGTTCAGGCTTGGACAAATTCCTGGAGGAAAAGTCTGCTATTGAGACAGACATGGGAAACAACTGCTTGCCATGGGATTTGTGGTATGGAGTGTTCCACAACTTGGGTTTCTGCCAGGTACATGTGATCTGGCTTGGCCACTGTTTGGAAAACAGGATACTGGGCTAGATGGATAATTGGTCTGACTCAGTATTGCTACTCTTATGTTCTTAAGGAAGGATCATCAGGAGTTCATAGTGTTATCCCTCAGTCACACTTCTCGGTCTGTGCCAGCTGTACAAAGAGATTCAAAACTCGCAGCTGGCACTTCCTATAGGCTGATCTCACAATGAACTACATCAGCCTACAGGAAGTATTGGCCATGAATTTGAACTTTTACAGAGGAGCGGTGGTAGTTGGTAGTTTATGCATAGCTACCTTAAATATTGATGGCATCCATTCTTCAGTGAAACGTACCAAAATTATGAACTATTGCAAATGGATGAAAGTTGATATTCAGCTTCTGAAGGAAACCAACCTTTCTAACGTAGAGCACATCAAACTAAAGAAATATTGGGTGGAAGAGCTGGCCTTCGCCTCCCTTAATGGTAAGCAAAGAGGTATGGAAGTTCTTATTCATAAATGGGCTGCATCATGGGGCACAAAATTATTCAGGATCCCAAGGTAGATATGTGGAATGGGTGGGAGAACTTATGGGGAGAAAGGTTATGCTATGCTCAGTCTATGCACCCAATTTGTATTCTCATAGCTTTTTTTCCACCCTTCTGCTACTTTAGCCCCACTCAAGTACCAATTGATAATCAGAGAGACTTCAACATCATGGCTGACCCTTTGATAGACTGCAACCTCCCAAAGCTGAGCCCAAGGGTGCAGAGGGAAAAGGGGTGCATTGTCTTATGTGTGATCTAGTTTTCTGGATATTTGGCACGCATTGTACCCTGAGGAGCAAGATTTCACGTATTTTTCTCATGTGCACGAAGTCCATGCAAGATTAAACTATATCCTTTTATCACCTACCTTATTGGCAGTGGCAAGAAGTACTGGGATAAATGACGGGGCAGTATCTGATCATAGCATGATATAGGCAGATGTGGGATTGTTACAGGGACAAGCTCATACTGGGTGGCGAATAAACCCCACTCTCAGAAAATTCCTCCTTCAATCATGGATGAATTACCTTACCTTACTGACAATAATCCCCAGGAGTTTGAACAGATAATTTACCGGGAAGCTGGGGCGGCAGTCTTGAGCGTACAGATTTTGGAGTATATGGCCCGTACACATAAAGAGAGAGATAAAGAACTCCTCCTGTTGTCAATTATATCTAATTATCTAATGTATGCCAAAAGGTAAATGAATCTTTAAATCAATAGGCAACTCAAGACATACAATTATATAAGTACCTGTTTTAAAGACCCCTCAGGTGTAGTGGTGACCAGTGACAAAGGCATTCAGGAAGACCTTTGTGCATTTCTATCAACCCTTATATGACAAAGGGCATTGTGATACAGTTACTAGAGAAGAGTTTTTTCCCGGCCTGTGCCTCCCCTCCCTTACACAGAAAAAAACAGCAGGCCACAATGCTCCAGCAAGCAAGAGATACAGCAAGCTATTAAGCGCCTTAAACTGGCAAAGGCTCCTGGGCCTGATGGTTTGGGGCCTCGACTGCTACAAAATTTTAGGAGCCCAAATGGCTGCTCCTTTTCATGAACTCTGTCAGGCTTTGTGCATTGAGAGGCTAAAACCGGGTGGGTTAACCTTTGCTACTATGGTACTTCTATCCAAACCCGGATGGGATGGGGAGTTTCTGGGCTCATACTGCCCTATTTTTCTTTTAAACCAGGACATTAAACTATTTGCTAATATCTTGGCCTCTCACCTGGGAAAAGTCCTACCATTTTTAATCCACCCAGACCAAACAGGTTTTGTGCCAGGCAGATACACCTCTATTAATATCCTTCAGGCTCTGACTGTGTTGCAAACAAAAGCAGAGATGAAGGGGGATGCAATCATCACCAGCCTAGATGCAGAGAAGGTATTTAATAAAATCTTATGGGGCCATCTTTTTTGGGTGTTGCCTCAGTTTGGTATTATGGGGGAATTCCTAGTGGGTGTATGTGCGTTGAATAACTGCCCGACTGCACAGATTCTGATCAATGGAAATCTCATACCTGTATTTGCCCTGAAGAGAGACACCAGACAGGGATGTCCCCTTTCTCCGTTGTTGTTTGTACTGTCTCTGGAGCCATTAGCTAGTAAGGTCAGGCAGGCTGCTAATATTCAGGGGATAATGGTTGAGACACAGGAATATAAAAACAACTTCTTTACCAATGACATGCTGACCCAAATTGGTGGATCTTATTCAACAATCTGTCTCTTTCTCAGGGCTTAAAATCTATTTTGAAAAACTGGAAGCCATGGCGGTGTTGGCTAACTGTAGGAGTCAACAAACCCCTTCTTTTCCTTTGGGGTGGTCCAGGAGCATGCTACAGTACTTAGGAGTATTTTTGCATTTAGATTCCGTGATTGTATATCAGAAGAATGTGAAGGATAAATTGGATTCTATTTGAACCTCTGTCACATGTGGAAGGAGCTACCCATGTCCTTTCTTAAGTGGGTGGCTTTGGTTAAAACGATCCTGTTGCCAAAGATGCTGTATCCCCTACAGATGATGCCCCTTTGGATCGCACACAAAGACGAAATGAAATATTGGGGGGTTATAACTTTTATTTGGAGAGCTTGTCAGGCCTGTGTTGGCTATAATAAAATTATCAGAGACAAGTCAAGGAGGGGAATCAGTCTGCCTGATCTTCGGCTTTACAATGTAGAAGTGGTGATGTGTTGGCTTCATGAAATACACACAGGTTCATTTAAATATGCACCTAGTTATAACTGACAGGACAACACCTTGCCAGCCTCTGTGTTTAGTGCTCTTCACTCCAGGAGAAGCGATGCCTGTTTACTACCCTTAATGCACCCTTTGCGAACAGCCTGGGAGTGGTGGAGAGCCCAGATCGGGGCGCCTCAGGTCCTCTCTTTTTAGAATTCGTGGACAACCGAGGTTTTCCTGCAGTACAGACTAGCTCACCTTTTTTGAAAGTGGATCCGGGGGGGGGGGGGGGGGGTTGCAGATGTATAGGTTAGATGACAAACTTAGGTTCTGGGGGTGTCCCCTCTTTTCAAGATTACAAGAAGATGAGGAACCTACCTAATGCGAGTTTTTTCACTTATCTTCAACTTAGGCATTACTGCCATTCCTTGAGGTGACCAGACCTTGCATTCCCTCCTTCACCACCCTAGATACAATTTTCATGCAAATACCCAACTCTAATAATAAGCTAGCGGTCTGGTATAAATTGGGATGAGAGCTGAGACCTTCCTCCTTTTTCTTTCAGTTAGTTATATATTGGAGCTCCTTGTTGGGGAAGGAAGTGTCAGAGAGAGAGATAGAGCTGTCACTCAGTTTTGTGTCGGTTTTTTGAATCAGTTAGAACTCCTACATCCACTTGTGTTACTAGGTGCCGGGGGAAATCCATGGGCCTATGAGAGATAGACACCTGTGATAAATGTGAAGTCTTCTGGGGCACTTTAGTGCATCATTCTGCAGAGTGTTCAAAGTTTCAGGGCTTTTGGAATAGTGTACTCAACAGTTTGGAGAATGTATTGGGGTGATCTATGAGTGGTCCTACAATATCCTTCTTTTGGGATTAGATGGGGACTTGGAAGGCCAAGGGATATTAGATTATCAAAGAAAGTTCACTCTATTAGTCCTAATCTTGGCAAAAAAAAAAAGTCATCTTGCAGCATTGGAGGGGCAAAGAACTCTCTATATTACACCACTGGAATGAGGTCATGTCTCAGATGGCTGACTGGGAATGTATGAGGTTCACACAACGTACCCGGGAGAAAGTTAAACTTTATTGTAACTTATGGAAAAGGTTTAAAGAACTGACTTTGAGATCACTCATAGACATGGTCGGGGATAAGGGAGGGACAGGGTTGGGGTGTAAATGAAAAATGAATGGAATGCATTCCTAATATGTACTGTTTTCCATTTTTCTCTTGGGTTATTTGCAATACCATATTGACATGATATTGTAATGTGTTTTGTTCACAAATAAATAGAGTTGAAAAAAAAAAAGGCAAGCTGTAAAATCAAAGTAAAGATAGCTTTCCAAAAGCCTAAATTAAAATTAGAAGCTGACAATCTTCTTTTAATCCTTATAGAAAATGTCTAACATTTCCAGCTATTTTAGATAAGAAACATGAAGGAATTTTGCATTATGTCTTTCAAAAAAACAAAAAGCATGGAAAATGTTTGGACACTCACCCACTGCCTTTTCTGTTTGAGAGGAGTAGAAGAGAAGGGCAAAGGCAGAGGGCCATGGCTGAACAACCCACGTTGGAACTCTTTAAAACTTACGTTGCCATCTCCATCTTGATCAAGAGTTTTAAATAATTCTTCAAGTTCCTAAGGAAAGACATTGGTTCTCATCAATATCCTGCACGTGGATCACATCAAGGACTAGATTCAGTAAATGGCACTGAAAATCCATGTGGCACCCTAGTCTATAAACGTCACTGTGAGTTGCACACCATTTCCGCACCAAACTTTGGGCACGGGGATCTACACCAAATGAAACCTGGTATAAATCCCGGCACGGAAGATAGGCGCAAATCCCCAGTGTTCAGTAATGCTGTGCACATCTTTAGTGAATGTCCCTGACCAACCCATGCCCCTCCCATGGCCACACCCATTTTGAGTTGCACGCTATAAGATTTGCATGTGGATCTTTGTAGAATAGCACTTAGTAAGATGCACACACAAATTCAAATTGTTGCCAATTAACACCAATAACACTAGCACTAATTGACTCAGCATAATTTAGTTCCACTCACATCTCAGGATAGTGCACAGGGCCCCGCAGTTGCTAAGACCGGCCCTGGTTACCACACAGCCTTTGCGCCTAATGCATGGTACGTGCTAAAACTTAACACACTGGTAAAAGAGCCCCTAAAGTTAACTGGATAAAATATCTAGCTAATTTATTTGGTTATGTCTGTGAATATCCATTGAACGTTAACTGGATCTGTTATCTGGTAAACTTTAACTAGGTACGACACTGCTGAACACTGACCTTGCAATTTTATGCATTTATTAAAACTTGATGTGACCCTTTTGTTTTCAAATCAGTCCCTCGCAGTTTATAATAAAATCAACAAGGGTCATAAAGATGTAAATAAATGTTCTATATCTTTATTTAAAAATGTATATATTGCCAATGCCAACAAATTGTTTGTTCACAGTGATTTACAAAATAGTGCTCATAAAAAACATACATAAAAATAAACTATACTAAAAACATAAACATAATACATTAAAATCACCCAATAAATACATCAACAAGAACAACATCAAACAAAGTTCTTACAATATCAATACATTTGCAAAATAGAAATATAAAACATTACTAAAATGCCTGAGTATATAGCCAGGTCTTAACACCTTTTGAAAATGATAGATCGCATACTTCAAAATTTAAGTCTAAAGGGTCAGGGCAACATAACTAAAAGCAGATAGAAAAATAATCTGACCTCTTGTGGTACAGAAATGTACAATTAATATTCAAATATTCTGATCAATAACCAGCTGTGATGCTCAGAGGGATTTTTTTTTTAATATCAGCTGCTATGGCTAAAAGAAATATTGACACTCAGCACCAGTATCCAAATAATGCTAACCTGTATATCTAGGAAGAGCAGTGACCGATGCAGCTATTGGGACAGCAGCGATATCGAGCCCACTATCCAGAAAGAGTTAGGACAGTCTTTTAGTTGTCCTAATTTTGGGACCCTTTTACTATACAATGCTAAAAAGTGGTCTGCACTAGCTCCAACATGGGTCTTTCCCATGTGCTAAGGACATTTTTAGCACTTCTGGTAAATGGCTGATTTTTACATTTCTGCAACAATGGCCATGCACTAATTTCCCCATTAGCATGTGGCTATTAGTACATGAGCACTTACTGACACTTACTTTGTGGGCAGTAAGGGCTCACACGCTAATCCTACACTAATCAGCACGCGACAATGCCCATGCACTAACGGATTAGCATAGCCATGACCAGTCTCCGCCTCAAACACGCTCCTACTGCTAAAAAATACATTTTTTAGCACATGGGTAAAGCACGCACATGAAAAAAAGTACAGCGGGATGTCTGAGCGCACCCCACAGTAGGCCATTTTGAGGTGTACGATTAGAAGACTGAATATCACTGCCAACAGGATAGCTACTGGCTCAGCCTTTGCTCTGCCCCGTACCACCCTTGCAGAATCCAGATAGTGCTGCTGAATATCAGTGGATATGCCTGGCTAAGCTATTTATCTGGACAGCAGCAGCCGTTATCTCCCCCCTTCCTTCTTCAATCCCCTTCCCCGAACCTACCTTTGTTTTTCAAAAGACAGCAGCGGCAGCAATTCCCATAGGCTGCCCTGCCACCGGCACTGGCCTCTTCTCTCTATTGTGGCCCACCTCTGAGGAAACTATTGACTTCAAATCAATAGTTAAGAAGATCAGTGCTGTTTTGAAACCCTTTGAACTTATATCACAATTCCGCTTATTGAGAAGTGAGCGGGAGAAATAAGCGACAGTACTAATCAGTGGCGTAGCCAGACTGCTGATTTTGGGTGGGCCTGAACCCAAAGTGGGTGGGCACAAAATTTTCTCTCTACCCCCCTCCCCCAGCAAAATTTAGTCACGCTAATCAGATGCATTTGTCACACAGGGTAAAGTGCATCAGATTTCTGAAAATTTATTTAATAGCCTAACACCCTTTTCAATGAGCTTTCAGAGGCCAAAACCTCCTGCCTCAGGTCAGTATAATGCTGTTACGGTATCCTCGCCTGACCTAAGGAAGGAAGTATTGGTCTCTGAAACTTCATTAACACAGGTACCATATTACTTTATCTTAAATTAAAAATAAAATTATTTTCTTTACCTTTCTTGTATGGCCATTTACTTTTTCTCATTGTGTCGCTCCCAGTCTCTAGATTCTGCTTTCCTTCGTTTTCGCTTAACTCTTCTGCCACGGTTTCCTGGCCATTTCTCATTTTCTCTCCTTTTCTTTGCTTTCTTCAATATTTTTCTGCCTCTCTCTCTCTGTCCTGATTTAATTCATTCTTACTATCCATTCTTTAATTTCCTTCATCTACTTATGGCTTTTCATCTTTTTCTCACCCTTATTCTCCCCATGCCCCTTCCTCTTATTCTCCAGTCTTTCACTACTCTCCTTTTCCATCCAGCAGCTCTCTTCTTTCTCTCCCCATCCTTCCAGTCTCCCCTCTCTCTCCCCATCCTTCCAGTAGTCTCCCCTCTTTCTTTCTGCATCCTTCCGTCCAGTGTCACCTCTTTCTCCCTACCCTTCCATCCAGCGTCTTCCCTCTTTCTCTCCCCATCCTTCCATCCATCTATCCTCTCTCCTGATCCTTCCATCTAATGTCTCTCTCCCTCTTTCTAACCAGTGTCTCTGTATCACTCTACCCTTTTCTGTTCAGTGTCCCTTCTCTCTCCACATCCTTCCAGTCTCTCACCTTTCTCTCTGCATCCTTCCAGTCTCTCCCATTTCTCTCCCCATCCTTCCATCCAGAGTCCCTCTCCCCATCCATCCGTTTTCCCTCTTTCTCTCCCCATCCTTCCATCTGTTTTCTATCTTTTCTCCCCATCCTTCCATGTTTTCCCTCTTTCTCCCCATCCTTCCATGTTTTTCCTCATTCTCTGCAATCCTTCCATCTGTTTTCCCTCTTTTCTCCCCATCCTTCCATGTTTTCCCTCTTTCTCCCCATCCTTCCATGTTTTCCCTCATTCTCCGAGGACAAGCAGGCTGCTTGTTCTCACGACTGGGTTGACGTCCGCGGCAGCCCCCACCAACCGGAAGAAGCTTCGCGGGACGGTCGGCACGCAGGGCACGCCCACCGCGCATGCGCGGCCGTCTTCCCGCCCGTGCGCGACCGCTCCCGCCAGTTACTTTTTTTCCGCGACTGGAGAGAGTTGTGCAATTGCCTCTCTCTCCGTTCAGCCGCCGGATTTTTCGACCGCGTTTACGCGGATCGTTGCTTTGACCCGTTCGGATCCTCTTTCTTTCTTTCTTTCTTTCTTCGTATTGTTAAAAAAAAAAAAAAAAAAAAAAAGAGATTTTCGCGCGTGTGGAGCACGCGCTCCCCTTTTCCCTCGCTTCCAGCGGGGACGCCTCGTTGCGGCCTAGTGGCCGCTCGGTCGGCTAGTTTTTTCGTGGTGTGATTTTAGCCACCATTGCCGACGCGATTTTTCCGTCGATGTCCTCGAAGGTCCCGAGTGGATTTAAAAAGTGTGGTCGCTGCGGCCGGCCGATCTCGCAGACCGACACCCACGCTTGGTGCCTCCAGTGCCTCGGGCCGGAGCACAATCTCAAGTCGTGCGCGCTGTGTCTCGGTCTCCGGAAACGGACTCAGGTTGCGAGGCAAGTTCTGCGGGACCGTCTTTTTGGAACTTGCGCCGGCCCCTCGACGTCGACCTCGACGGCATCGGTATCGAAGGCCGGATCTTCGGTACCGGTATCGATGCCCGAGACATCGGCACCGATGGCAGCGACCCCAGGAGAACAGGTCCCGTCGGCCCGCCGGTCCGCCGGTGAGAGTGGGGTTGAGAGGCCGCGTGGGCTGTCGGCCCCGGTCACTCCCTCAGCTCGTGAGCCACGGGACCGAACCCTGTCGGACCCGGTACCTCGAGACCGAGGGGGATCGACCTCCTCCTCCTCCATGCCCTCCGGCGCCGGTGACGTGCACCGGAAAAAAGATAAGAAGCGCCGTCACCGGGAGCCCTCGGTGCACCCTGAAGGGGAGTCGACGCCGAAGCGTCATCGCAGAGAGGAGAGATCTCCGTCGGTGGTGGAGGTACCGACGCGTCGGGGTTCCGGCACCTCGGTGCCGTCTCCTGGCCCCCAGCAGCTTCTGGCACCGACACCCTTACCGGCCCCACCGCCTTTCCCGGCAGCGGGCCTGGACGAGTGCCTCAGAGCCATCCTTCCGGGGATCCTGGAAGGGCTGATGCGCCAGGCTGTGCCGGCGTCGGGGGTGCTTGCGCCCCCGGCGCCGATGACTGTGGCGCCGGCGAGCTCTAGCCCGGCGCCGGGGCTGTCGACACCGCCGCCGCTTGCGGTGCCGGTCTCGACCGCCACGCAGGTGGAGTCCCCGTCGACGTCGATGGAGGGAGCTCCGTCCCCGCCGGCGCGGGAGTCCACCGCTCGACGACACCGAGACCCTGCTGCCTCGACGTCGAGCCGGGCCCGGTTCAGGACTCAGCTACATGAGCTTATGTCCGACACCGAGGATGAGGACTCGTGGGGGGAAGAGGAGGACCCTAGATATTTCTCCTCAGAGGAGTCTACGGGCCTTCCCTCGGACCCCACGCCTTCACCGGAGAGGAAACTCTCACCTCCCGAGAGTCTCTCCTTTGCCTCCTTTGTGCGGGATATGTCTATTAGCATTCCCTTCCCCGTGGTCTCTGTGGAAGAGCCGAGGGCCGAGATGCTCGAGGTCCTCGACTATCCATCACCACCTAGAGAGTCCTCCACGGTGCCGCTGCACAATGTCCTTAAGGAGACGCTGCTTCGGAACTGGGTGCGACCATTAACTAACCCCACCATTCCCAAGAAAGCAGAGTCCCAGTACAGGATCCACTCTGACCCAGAGCTAATGCGGCCACAATTGCCCCATGACTCAGCGGTCGTGGATTCTGCTCTCAAGAGGGCACGGAGTTCGAGGGATACCGCCTCGGCGCCCCCGGGGCGGGAGTCTCGCACTCTGGACTCGTTTGGGAGGAAGGCCTACCAATCCTCCATGCTCGTGACCCGCATCCAATCATACCTGCTCTATATGAGCATCCACATGCGGACCTATGTGCAACAACTGGCGGACCTGGTCGAGAAGCTCCCGCCGGAGCAGTCCAGGCCTTATCAGGAGGTGGTCAGGCAGCTGAAGGCGTGCAGAAAGTTCCTGTCCAGGGGTATCTATGACACCTGTGACGTGGCATCTCGTGCTGCGGCCCAAGGTATAGTGATGCGCAGGCTCTCATGGCTGCGTGCCTCTGACCTGGACAACCGCACCCAGCAGAGATTGGCCGACGTCCCTTGCCGGGGGGATAACATTTTTGGCGAGAAGGTCGAGCAGATGGTGGACCAACTGCATCAGCGGGAAACCGCTCTCAACAAGCTCTCCCACCGGGCGCCTTCAGCATCCACCTCCACAGGTGGACGTTTTTCCCGGGCCCGGCAGGCTGCACCCTATTCTTTTGCGAAGCGTAGGTACAACCAGCCGGCCCGAAGGCCTCGTCAGGCACAGGGACAGCCCCAGCGCGCTCGTTCCCGTCAACAGCGTGCGCCTAAGCAGCCCCCTGCGCCTCCACAGCAAAAGCCGGGGACGGGCTTTTGACTGGATCCACGGGAACATAGCCGCCCTACAAGTGTCCGTACCGGACGACCTGCCGGTCGGAGGGAGGTTAAAATTCTTTCACCAAAGGTGGCCTCTCATAACCTCCGACCAGTGGGTTCTCCAAATAGTGCGGTGCGGATACGCCCTGAATTTGACCTCCCTGCCTCCAAATTGTCCTCCGGGAGCTCAGTCTTTCAGCTCCCATCACAAGCAGGTACTTGCAGAGGAACTCTCCGCCCTTCTCAGCGCCAATGCGGTCGAGCCCGTACCACCCGGGCAGGAAGGGCAGGGATTCTATTCCAGGTACTTCCTTGTGGAAAAGAAAACAGGGGGGATGCGTCCCATCCTAGACCTGAGAGGCCTGAACAAATTCCTGGTCAAAGAAAAGTTCAGGATGCTTTCCTTGGGCACCCTTCTGCCAATGATTCAGAAAAACGATTGGCTATGTTCCCTGGATTTAAAGGACGCATACACTCACATCCCGATACTGCCAGCTCACAGACAGTATCTCAGATTCCGCCTGGGCGCACGGCACTTTCAGTATTGTGTGCTGCCCTTTGGGCTCGCCTCTGCCCCACGAGTGTTTACAAAGTGCCTCGTGGTGGTAGCGGCCTACCTACGCAAGCTGGGAGTGCACGTGTTCCCATATCTCGACGATTGGCTGGTCAAGAACACCTCGAAAGCAGGAGCCCTCCGGTCCATGCAGTGCACTATTCAACTTCTGGAGCTGCTGGGGTTTGTGATAAATTACCCAAAGTCCCATCTCCAGCCAACTCAGTCTCTGGAATTCATAGGAGCGCTGCTGAATTCCCAGACGGTTCAGGCCTACCTTCCCGAAGCGAGGGCCACCAATCTCTTGGCCCTGGCTTCGCAGACCAGAGCGTCTCAGCAGATCACAGCTCGGCAGATGTTGAGACTTCTGGGTCATATGGCCTCCACAGTTCATGTGACTCCCATGGCTCGTCTTCACATGAGATCTGCTCAATGGACCCTAGCTTCCCAGTGGTTCCAAGCCACCGGGAATCTAGAGGATGTCATCCGCCTCTCCACCAGTTGCCGCACTTCACTGCTCTGGTGGACCATACGGACCAATTTGACCCTGGGACGTCCATTCCAAATTCCGCAGCCCACGAAAGTGCTGACGACGGATGCATCCCGCCTGGGGTGGGGAGCCCATGTCGATGGGCTTCACACCCAGGGTCTGTGGTCCCTCCAGGAAAAGGATCTGCAGATCAACCTCCTGGAGCTCCGAGCGATCTGGAACGCACTGAAGGCTTTCAGAGATCGGCTGTCCTGCCAAATTATCCAAATTCGGACAGACAATCAGGTTGCAATGTATTACGTCAACAAGCAGGGGGGCACCGGATCTCGCCCCCTGTGTCAGGAAGCCGTCGGTATGTGGCGTTGGGCGTGTCGCTTCGGCATGCTTCTCCAAGCCACGTACCTGGCAGGCGTAAACAACAGTCTGGCCGACAGACTGAGCAGAGTCATGCAACCGCACGAGTGGTCGCTCCATTCCAGAGTGGTACGCAAGATCTTCCGAGAGTGGGGCACCCCCTCGGTGGATCTTTTCGCCTCTCAGACCAACCACAAGCTGCCTCTGTTCTGTTCCAGGCTTCAGACACACGGCAGGCTAGCGTCAGATGCCTTTCTCCTTCATTGGGGGACCGGCCTCCTGTATGCTTATCCTCCCATACCTTTGGTGGGGAAGACCTTACTGAAGCTCAAGCAAGACCGCGGCACCATGATTCTGATAGCGCCCTTTTGGCCCCGTCAGATCTGGTTCCCTCTTCTTCTGGAGTTGTCCTCCGAAGAACCGTGGAGATTGGAGTGTTTTCCGACTCTCATTTCGCAGAACGACGGAGCGTTGCTGCACCCCAACCTTCAATCCCTGGCTCTCACGGCCTGGATGTTGAGGGCGTAGACTTCGCTGCGTTGGGTCTGTCTGAGGGTGTCTCCCGGGTCTTGCTTGCCTCTAGGAAGGATTCCACTAAAAAGAGTTACTTTTTCAAGTGGAGGAGGTTTGTCGTTTGGTGTGAGAGCAAGGCCCTAGAACCTCGTTCTTGCCCTGCACAGAACCTGCTTGAATACCTTCTGCACTTATCAGAGTCTGGCCTCAAGACCAACTCAGTAAGGAATCACCTTAGTGCGATTAGTGCTTACCATTATCGTGTGGAAGGTAAAGCCATCTCTGGAGAGCCTTTAGTCGTTCGATTCATGAGAGGTTTGCTTTTGTCAAAGCCCCCTATCAAGCCTCCTACTGTGTCATGGGATCTCAACGTCGTCCTCACCCAGCTGATGAAACCTCCTTTTGAGCCACTGAATACCTGCCATCTGAAGTACTTGACCTGGAAGGTCATTTTCTTGGTGGCAGTTACTTCAGCTCGTAGGGTCAGTGAGCTTCAAGCCCTGGTAGCTCATGCTCCATATACCAAATTTCATCACAACAGAGTAGTGCTCCGCACCCACCCAAAGTTCCTGCCGAAGGTGGTGTCGGAGTTCCATCTTAACCAGTCAATTGTCTTGCCAACATTCTTCCCCAGGCCGCATACCCGCCCTGCTGAACGTCAGTTGCACACATTGGACTGCAAGAGAGCATTGGCCTTCTACTTGGAGCGGACACAGCCCAACAGACAGTCCGCCCAATTGTTTATTTCTTTCGACCCTAACAGGCTAGGGGTCGCTGTCGGGAAACGCACCATCTCCAATTGGCTAGCAGACTGCATTTCCTTCACTTACGCCCAGGCTGGGCTGACTCTTGAGGGTCATGTCACGGCTCATAGTGTCAGAGCCATGGCAGCGTCGGTGGCCCACTTGAAGTCAGCCACTATTGAAGAGATCTGCAAGGCTGCGACGTGGTCATCTGTCCACACATTCACATCTCATTACTGCCTCCAGCAGGATACCCGACGCGACAGTCGGTTCGGGCAGTCGGTGCTGCAGAATCTGTTTGGGGTGTAAATCCAACTCCACCCTCCAGGACCCGAATTTATTCTGGTCAGGCTGCACTCTCAGTTAGTTGTTCTTCGTAGGTCAATTTCTGTTGTTCCCTCGCCGTTGCGAGGTTCAATTGACCTGGGTTCTTGTTTTGAGTGAGCCTGAGAGCTAGGGATACCCCAGTCGTGAGAACAAGCAGCCTGCTTGTCCTCGGAGAAAGGGTATGATACATACCTGTAGCAGTTGTTCTCCGAGGACAGCAGGCTGATTGTTCTCACCTACCCTCCCTCCTCCCCTTTGGAGTTGTGTGTTTCATCTTTTGCTAGTCATTCAACTGGCGGGAGCGGTCGCGCACGGGCGGGAAGACGGCCGCGCATGCGCGGTGGGCGTGCCCTGCGTGCCGACCGTCCCGCGAAGCTTCTTCCGGTTGGTGGGGGCTGCCGCGGACGTCAACCCAGTCGTGAGAACAATCAGCCTGCTGTCCTCGGAGAACAACTGCTACAGGTATGTATCATACCCTTTCTCTGCCATCCTTCCATCTGTTTTCCCTCTTTTCTCCCCATCCTTCCATGTTTTCCCTCTTTCTCCCCATCCTTCCATCTGTTTTCCCTCTTTTTCTCCCCATCCTTCCATGTTTTCCCTCTTTTCTTCGACGAGGCCCGCCCTGCATGCCAGCGCCAGCTCCCATTGCCGGCCACTGCTGCTTTTCCTTTTGAGCAGCAGGGCTGGCGCTACAAAAAGAAGAAGCGCTAACGGCGCTAAGGACCGTAGGACGAGAAATGTTAAAAAAAAAAAAAAGCGCGGCACCGGCAGGCACTGTCTCGGCAGCCTTGAGGCATTGGCTGCTGGCTCGCAGGCTCCTCCCGTGGGAGGAGCCTGCGAGCCAGCAGCCAATGCCTCAGCAGCCAATACCTCAAGGCTGCCGAGACAGTGCCTGCCGGTGCCGCGCTTTTTTTTTTTTTTTTTAACATTTCTCGTCCTACGGTCCTTAGCGCCGTTAGCGCTTCTTCTTTTTGTAGCGCCGGCCCTGCTGCTCAACAGGAAAAGCAGCAGTGGCCGGCAATGGGTGCTGGGGCTGGCGCTGGGCGGGCCTGGGCTGAAATTGGGTGGGCCTGGGCCCAGCCAGGCCCACCCGTAGCTACGCCCCTGGTACTAATAATTGATTGGGACTTAAAGGCAACAAAGAGGACTGTGAGATAGTGAGGGACTTATTGTAGGGGTCCCTAGAGATATTCCCTATGGGGAGTTGCTGTTCAGCCATCCTACAGCAGGTGGTGTTGGACCTGCTCTGTCCCTGGCTGAACTGCAGAACTACTATGGCAGAAGTCAGGACCCAGTGCATTATGGGGAATTGAGGCTGTCTGCCCAGGAGGCAGTGGCTTCACAGTGTATGGAGTTTAAAAGCTCTAGGTCAGAGCAGAAAGGATAGGCCCTAGGAAGTGAGAGAACCAGGACTCAGAGGAGCAAGGCCCCAATACAGAGACCTTGGCAAGAAAGACCTCGTGAGGAGGAAGGTCCTAATATAGAGACCCAGAAGAGGAAGAGCAGGAGCTGTATTCTGAGCTGTGGTGATCTGACTGAGAATTACCATAAGAATGAGTACAAGTTATGCTGTGTGGGTGAAGTAAGCCTTGAGTACATGTTATGTGGCTGAGGGAAGCCCTGAGTATAAGTAAAGGTATGTGGCTGGGGTAAAGCCAAGAGGACATGTGGAGGGGTATAATCGAAAGAGACGCCCAAGTTTTCCTGGGGCCATCCTCACAGGACGGCTCTGCGAAGGGGCGGGGAAACCTGTATTATCGAAACAAGATGGGCGTCCATCTTTCGTTTCGATAATACGGTCGGGGACTCCCAAATCAGCAAATTTAGGTCGACCTTAGAGATGGTCATCCCCAGGACTTGGTTGTTTCTGATTTTCGGCGAGGACACTCATCTCAGAAATGACCAAATCCAAGTCATTTGGTCTCGGGAGGAGCCAGCATTCGTAGTGCACTGGTCCCACTAACTGAACGGAAAAAGCCCTTCCCTTACCCATCCGGAAAGGAATGGGCATGCATGAAGGAAATCGCATGCAAATGAGCTGCTCACTGTTTGCTCATTTGCACACGATTTCCTTCCTAAGGAGGGGAAGCCAGTGCAGAGCAGCCAAGCATTATGCTTGGCTGCTCTGCGCATGCCAAAGATGGCTTCTATTTAGAGTATGGGTGAAGGACGTCCTTTGCTATGCCTCCGTCCCTGCGACAGCAGTTGAGGACGTCCTTTGCTATGCCTCTGTCCCTGCGAGGCAGTTGAGGATGTCCAAAATGTGGATGTTTCTGTGAGAAGGACATCCATGCCTTTGCTATGCCTCTGACACCCCCTTTATTTATTTATTTGGATGTCAAGTAGCAGCAGTGGGATTTGAACTAGCCACCTCTGGATTGCAAGAGCAGTGCTCTAACCACTAGGCCACTCCTCCACTCCGTGCCCTTGAAATCTGGCTGTCCCTGTGTGTGTGTGGGGGGGGGCAGTTCAGGATGTCCAAAATGTATGAAAGAAGGACGTCCACGCCTTCGCTATGCCTCTGCTGACACACACTGCGACTGACCTGAGTATGACATTTCAGGCTGGCAAAAAAAGTTTTTAAAGTTGTTTTTTTCAGGGTGGGAGGGGGTTAGTCACCACTGGGGGAGTCAGGGGAGGTCATCCCTGATTCCCTCCAGTGGTCATCTGGTCAGTTCAGGCACCTTTTCGAGGCTTGGTTGTGAAAAAAATGGACCAAGTAAAGTCGGCCAAATGTGCGTCAGGGACACCCTTCTTTTTTCCATTATCGGCTGAGGACACTCATCTCTTAATCAAGCCCCAGTCCCGCCTTCGGTACGGTGACAACACGCCCCCGTGAACTTTGGTCATCCCTGTGACAGAAAGCAGTTGAGGATGCCCAAAATTAGCTTTTGATTATGCCGATTTGGGCGACCCTGAGAGAATGACGCCCATCTCCCAATTTGTGTCGGAAGATGGGCGCCCTTCTCGTTCGAAAATTCCCCTGATAGTGGACTATGCTACTGTTTAATAAAACTATGCCAGAGTGCTGGAACATTAATGTTGTTTAACTGAACTGTGAAAGAGTACTGGAACCGCTGGTGTTACATAACCGATGGTTAGAGTGTTGGAGGTCAGGCTGGAGTTAGAACCAACCCTTGGAGTATCACTTCTACTCCAAGGGCTGGCTCTAACTGAGGGACTGTGTTTTGGGCGTGGCAACCCCGCAGCCGCGGACTGTGTTTGAGCCGCCACTAGAGGCTGGCTTACGGCTGCTTGCTGAACCGTTGAGGTGGCGACTCTCTTTACGCCTCGGGCTCTGAGAAGAATAAGCCTGAGGGTACATGAACATAATATTTGCTTGTTGAACTGCATGTTGCTATGACCCAGCCCTGTGAGGTAACAGGACCAAGACTGTTCTGTAAATAAACACGTTTTATGTTGAACTCATACCTCCTGTTCAATTGTATTATTGCTCCAGGCACACTAAACCTGCTCGGCGTCTTACAAAGACATTGAAATATTACGAGGTGTGAGGGTCAATGAACTATTGCAATTCTGATTTGTGAGTATGTATTATGAGCTGTTTACAGGCAGTTAAGCTAGACAGTTTTTAAATGATGTGTTTAGAATATTAAATAAAGTGAATTTGTAATGAAATGCTCAATGATTTGGTGAATTAAGAGTTAGAATTTTAAGATAGAGTGGACTATAAATAAAATAAATAACTGTGCCCCAGTCATGGTCCCAGGAGCTCCTGCAGGTGGTGTGCGCTTAAGAGCACATGATTCTGTTGGCACCTACACATGTGAAACATATGCATGGCCACACCTTACAATAAAAGCCCTTCTCCATGTTTAAAACAGGTGGAAACTGCTTTATAAAATCACCCTAATAGTACATCAGACATTAATATTGAATCCTGTGGGTTGCCCTACATTTTGCTCTTGTCTTCCCTGTGGGATTGTGCCTTGAATCCCAGTTACCACCACATTTCAGTGGCGTAGGAAGGGGGGGGCGGGAGGGGCAGTCCGCCCCGGGTGCACGTGCTCGGGGGGTGCCGGCCCCGCTGGTTCCTTGCTCCCTCTGCACTTCCGGGGCAGAGAGAGAGCAGGGAACCAGCGGGGCCGACGCAGCTCCGAGTGACATGCACTCAGGGCGGATCGGCCCTCCCGCAGGTAAGAATGCGGTCCGGGGGGGGGGGGGTGCGCCGCAGAGGGGGGGGGGGGTCGCGCAGCGGCGACCCGCCCCGGGTGCCATTAGCCCTTGCTACGGCACTGCCACATTTGCATTTACCCAGCTACACTGAACTATAATTTTAAGGCACTTAATTGGGTAATGGCAAATGCACTATTTATAGCCCCTTTGAGTGTATTGTCATCTTGGAATATTTGGTGACAGAGAGAAAGCTGTCAATAAGTCAAATTAGCTGTGATTCTTATTGTGCCACGTAGATTAAGTTCACTTCACCTCATTGTTGAGATCCTGGAGCCCAATGTTCTTACAGACAGTTGCAAGATCCTGCTTGTTGAGGTATCCATTCTTGCCTACTCCTAACTCTTCCCAGATGTCCCGCACTTGGTTTTCAGTCACCTTAGACTGAGGGCTAGAAGCCATCCTTGGACTGTCAAGTATTTCACCATTCCATGTTCTTCTTTGGCCTAGAAGGGTAAAGAAATTCCCATCAAAAGCATCCAACTGCCACCGTCTAAAAATACTACAGTTTGCAAATAAGTTTATCAGGTCTATCCCGAAAATACCACCAGAGCAATTAGAACACAACAGCATTTCTAAATAGGAAGATTAACATTGCAAATTATAAAATCTCACAGTTTTAGAGTCTGTTATAAAGAGATGTCTGTTATGCTGTGTGGGTGAAGTAAGCCTTGAGTACATGTTATGTGGCTGTTATAAACAGTGTAGTCTGTTATAAAGAGATGCACTTTGTTAAAGGTGAACACCAACATCATAATTCCAAATAACAGACTACACTACCTAGGACCTCAGTACAATGCATTCTGGGTAACAGCCTGTTAAGAACTGTTGAGGGATCTGGTATTTTTATCAAATCAGGTAATAAATAGAAATAAAACAAAGAAAATAAAATAAGATGATACTTTATAAATTGTCCTAAGAATACATTTTCCGATTAGTTTTGAAGGTAACACCTTTTTCAAATCAGAAATTCGGAAATGAGTAAATGATAGTATATATCAGAATATATATGTGAAACATAAAATTATTCCAATGACAGTCTCATGGGGAAAGATAGGAATGGGGGAAAGAGGGAAAAACAGGCAGAGATGGATGGGTGTTCAGAGAGTGACAAAACAGTATAATGTTATGGTTTATAATGTGATAGGAAATCCAGATCTTTGTTAAGTCTTGTCTGGTGTGTACCAAAATATTTTATCATTTTAACTTCAAAGGTTTTACGTTCCTGGATGGTTCTGAACTTTCCTTTTAGTATTCCCACCATAAAGTCATTCATGCAGTGCTCTGGTCTGGTAAAAAAAAAAAAAGGTATCTTATTTTCGTTTCTTTGTTTTGTTTTATTTCTATTTGTTATTTCTATTTATTACCTTTAAAAGTGGAGTAACACGGCTACCCTACCACTTTATCAAACCAAGAAAAGCCTTTTTAACATTTATATTTCAAACTTTTTAATCCAAGTACAACTTGAGAAGAAAAAAATGTACGTATTCAGAAATAATCATAGGAAATTCTACACACATTACCATATAATAAAGAAAACCTAACATACACTGTACTTTACCCAGGAGTAAAACAAAACAAATGAAAAATCTTAAAGCGACGTAATAACGGCAAAATCAGTTTTAATGAGTGTTTTATTGTGCACAAGCTTTTGGAAACTCATGTGTCCCTTCTTTAGGGGGCCATTTTACTAACCTGTGGTAAAAAGAGGCCCTGTGATAGCAGCGGTGGCCATTTTTACTGCACGCCAGGGTCCCTTTTACTGCAGCGACTAAAAAGGTAGAAAAAGAAATGGCCGTGCAGTAAGTTCGCACTTGCTGCATGGCATTTCTGGGCGAGCACTTACTGCCAACAGACTACAATGTTCTAGTTCTCTAATGTAAGATAAATGTCAAGAGATGCCTAAAAATGGCCTCCTTTTCTTCAGCAGCCTCAGTACTGATGATTACATTTGCCACCCATTTGTTTGTAGCTGCTAAATTAGCACTAGCACAATAATGGATACAAAATTCTGCGCCAACACAGGAAGTAATTCTATGTAAATTAGACTTTATTCATTTAACGTCAAAGCTCACTGCACAAAAAAAATGGACACGTAACAGACTTTCACAAGATATGGGACCCGTACACAAAGTGGAGATCTCCGCAGTTATCTAAGTTCAAAACATTGAATGTTAATGGAGCACTGGTAGAAATGAGAAATGACTTTTGTTTAGTATTATCTTCTTTTCACTTTTTTATATGTGCTTTATGCGTGACAGAATTTCACACCGCCTTGACTGCTTGGACTTCCAGATCAATTTTTTAGGACAAAAAAAAGACTGCTTACTCCAGATCTTCTTTCAACACAAAGTTATCTATCACCATTTCATGAGACTCCTGAAGCAGGCACTTCTGCCGAAACATGTGCCGTGTCGAGTCCTTTTCATGAAATAAACTTGTGTTGGCTCAGTCCTCATCTCCCATGTGCCTTCTTGGAAGTGTCTTGTTTGCTACACTACTCTTGTCTCTTTGGATTTCAAACAATAAAAATATGGGTTTTTTTTTTGTTTTTTTTTAAAGGCCTCCTTTTGTCTTTGGGCAGCTCTAAGGAAGAAGCTGTAAATTATCACATACTGACAGTGTTGGGCAGTAATATATTACTGGTAATATATTACTTTTAAGTTGTTTTTTTTAATTTGTTTATTTATTCAACATGAAAGCAGTATAATATCCAATAAACAATCTGCACAATCTTATACAGTATGCATATGCTTTCCAATTTTAACCCCATAGGAATCCCCCCCCCCCATTACAATAGCCAATTCCAAGTCGAGGTCTAGCTAGGATTGACATGAATGACCACAAGGGAAATAGCAAGAGAACTTAAGCTGCTGCTCTCCAGTTTGTATAAATGTCCCAAGCTTTATGGTGGGATACAATGAGACCATATTTATGAGCAGTAAGTTGTGACATCAAGCAATAATAATCTACTTTTTGAAAAACACTCTCCAGCAGGGGAACCGCCAATTTCTTCCAAAGCTGAGCTAAGACAATCCTTGCTAAGCGAATGTATCTCTTGTGGGATTCCAGGGGCCCTATAATGTAATAGACAGCAGACAACCTGAGTAGGATATATGATGGGAAGAAAAGTATTCAATTGATGGAGTAATGCTGTCCAGAATGTTTTTACCACTGGGCAAGTCTATCATATATGCATAAAGGATCCCGGCTTGCCACAATTGTGCCAACACAGACGTGATCCAGGCCTATAGATCCAAAACAGGCGCGTGGGAGTATAATACCACTGGTAGAACATTTTATATCCATTTTCCACCAGAGGGGTGGCTACAGACACTTTAAATAAATATTGAAAGATTTTCTTCCCCATTGTTTGTGTTCATAAGATCTGGACAATGCATTTTCCCATTTGACAATATATGTCCGGACATGCCCATCATCTCTCTATATAAAAGGCAACACCAATGTTCTATGAAGCCTCCAGCCGGAAGTGTGAAGGGGGAGAGATATCCGGTTTCCCCATGAGTGTCTGCCCCGCCCTCTCTGTAACACAAACAGTCAGTGAAGGAAAACACAGCAAAGCAGTGAAGGACTCAGAGGGGGGAGGGGAGAGAGGGCAGAGGGCAGGGACACACACACTCCCACATGCACACAGAAGAAAACCTTGCTAGCCCCCCGTTTCATTTGCATCAGAAACGGGGCTTTTTTACTAGTCTTTTAATAAAGCTTGATATTATCTAGAGATCCCTCCCTGTCCCATGCCTGAGGATATAGCTAATTCTAATGATGTGCCCGCTAAGGATAGCTCATCCCTAGCCCTGAGCAGTATAAAGTCTCATAATTGAAGATAATGAAACAAATCCCCTGAGGGTAGACCATATTCCTCCTGAAATTCAAAGAAAGGAACAAGCTCGCCCTCTATCCATATCTGTCCCAGAGTACATAGGGATCGTCTGGCCCAATGGGCATAAGTGGAGTCAAGGAATCCCGGCACAAAGTTGGAAGCGAATTGTTTGGGTGCGAGTGAATAGTATTGTCTATGTGCAAAAAATCGTGAGTGGATATTTATCTACTGGGACAGAGGAGCCACCAGCACACCATGCCACCCAGCTGTTAACGATTTTAATGATGACGGTGGCAGCAGCCATGGAATGGCCCATAGAGGAATCTGTCCAAAGGCATATTTACTAAAGCGCAAAACCAGTGGGGTGTGGAAATACGAAATCACTAGACAACTCTCATTCAGGATTTCCACTAGACAAAAATGACTGAGTCAGTTCAATTCAAAGAAAGGGCTAGAACAGATCTTTATGAATGCTTGTGTTTTGCTAATCTATGCTTGCAAGGTGTAAAAGTAAGCAGAGAGACACTTCCTTTATAATTTTATGTTTTTCTGATTTGTCTGCAGCACTAGCCCTAGCACCGAGACCCTGAAGCAGCAGCGTGAAACGCTGGCCACCGTTGGCTCGGGATTAGAAGGTGAAGATAGCATGGCTGAGCACTCGATCCATCAACTCAATCCATAGACCAGTACCAACTTTAAAGATAAGTGTCGGTACTTATGCCGAGTGCAATATAAAATAATACTAAAAGCATATACCTCATTCGATCACTATTCAACCTTGCATTTGTTATCAACCGACTGGGCAAACGCCTTTGATGGTACTATGTAAGCCACATTGAGCCTGCAAATAGGTGGGAAAATGTGGGGTACAAATGCAACAAATAAATAAATAAATATCAAATTCTAGGAAAACATTTACAATATTCAAGCAATAGGAAGTTGTAATGATTCTGAAGGTTTTTTGGCCAGTGATGAAGGGAAGATCATAAAGATCTGTTCTAGCTCCGTTTGACCTAAAGTATCTAGGAGCTCTTTGAGGCCTTTTTCCTTCATGCAAGGTGCTGTATGTTTTTTGACAGTTGACACAGCCCTTTCTTTGACTTGAACTGACTCAGCCATTTTTGTCTAGTGGAAATCCTGAATGAGAGTTGTCTAGCAAAGGCATATTTATCCATTCTAGTCCAGGCGTTGTCAATATTCCCCTGCCATACGGCTATAATCTGTATTAGGGCTGCCTAATAATACAGTTCAAAATTGGAAACCCCCATGGAGCTTCATCTGATATAAAGTGCGACACCCCCACTCTAGGGGATTTGCATTTCCAGATATAGGCAAAAGCCTTCCTCTTTAGAGACTGAAAGAAAACCTTTGGAATGGGAACTAGGATTGCCTAGAACATATATAAAAGCTTCGAGATAATTGTCATCTTTAGAGATGCCACCTGGGCCAGCCATGAGATCTGCATACCGTCCCAACAGTCTAATTCTGCAAATAGCTCGTGAAGCTAAAATGGTCTTTTTTTATTGACAACAGATGTCTTAGATTCAATAAGTTTTGTTGTCAATAAGAAAAGACCATTTTAGCTTTGTTGCACAATTGTACATTTTTGTCTTTTGTCTTGGAAAATGATGGCGCCCTACCCTGCAGGATGCATCCAGGGGATGCACCATGCAGGGCTTACTGCTATATAAGGGAACTCCTATATGGCAATAGACTCTTCCCAGTGCATCCCCAGGATGCACCATGCAGGGTAGGGCTGCCGGAGGCAGGAACAAGTGGGCATTGCTCCTGCCTCTCTTCAAAGATATGATGGAATGGGCTTGGGAAGGGGTGGAAAGTTGCCACTAGATCACAGGGATTTAATTTTTTTAATTGGGGATTTGGGTCCGGGGAGGGCATGGGCCACTAGGCCACTAGACCACCAGTGAAATTTTTTAAGGTTGGGGGGACCACTAGACTACCAGGGATGTTGTTCGGATAAACAGGAGGGGAGGCTGATGCAAACTTCCACAGGTGTTAGGGGTCATGTCGTTGGGGGGAGGGGCGGCGACTAGACCACCAGGGAGGGCAATGTAGGCACCCAGAGCAGGGGGGTCAGGTAGAGGGAAGAGATTGGGTGCCAGTAGATACTCACTCCTCTCAACCAACCCTTCTATGCTATCACAGACCCTGGCATATATTTTCCACAGTAATCACGTGGCTAAAGAGTTGGGCTTTTTTTTTTGCATGCCATAGGATAGCAAATTCACTGCATTTGCGTGCTTTTAAATGCAATTATGGTGTTTCCACACAAGGTAATACTTGGCACTGAAACCTTTTCTGCATTGCTATCTCACATTAAAACTGAGCTAAACCCACAAGAAGTTTTCTGCATCAGCTCCTTTACTGTATGTGGTAACCCATACGCTGATCACCACCGGCTGAATATCGGGTCCTTAATATTTAAGAATAAACAATTTTAAACTCATATGCATCAAACTTCCCTTTTTCTAAAGGCCCTGTTTACTAACGTGCGCGAGCATTTTTAGTGCGTTCTAAAAATTAGTGCACACTAACGCTAGTGACACCCATATATTCCTATGGGTGTCTCTAGCATTAGTGTGCACTAAAAACGCTAGTGCGTCCATAGCACGGCTTAGTAAACAGGGCCCTAAATGTATTTATTCCTTCCTAACATTTCAGTTTGTATCTCTATTTCAACACAAAAATGGAATAAAAAGCATAAAAACAGAAACTGATGATATAAATATATATATATTTTTTACCTTGTGCCTCAAAAATTTCATTCAAAGTTTCTTTAGCACTCTCGGCTTCTTCATCAGACTTAAGACTCTGCAACACCAACAGATTTTCTTTAAAACCATAGGATTTAGAAGGTTCAGAAGTTTAATTGTGAATAAACTGGTTGTGACTGAAAACGTCACCACTCAAAATCAAAGGATCAACAGGAAAAACTAAAATCTTAGTGGACTTTAGGAATTCACATCAACCCATCTAAATCCCTTGTGCACATCCTTCTAAACTAAGAAAACCAAGTGATTCATTTACCTGCCACTACCCTAGATGTGTTTAAAGAAACGGGTCAATTTTCAGTGGCGACTGGCATCATGGTTTAAGTTAATACAGTATGCACTGTTCCCTCTAAGCTGAATGGGTGTCCTCCAACTGCATTGCTACCAGTAGGGGGTGGTGCTTCAAAATTGTGTTTTCAATCTCTAGGGACAGGCAGGTTCCCTAGAATCCTGCAGATCTTGCCAGTCCCTCACTATTGAAAATGTGATAGTGAAACAGCACCACCCACTGGCAGGATTATAAATGGAGGACTCCCACTCAACTTAGAGGGAACAGTGACAGCATATGTTCAGCCACTCCCTCCTGCTTAGATAAGTCTCGTTGACTGGGTCACACCCAGATTTTCAGACTGCCTCAGCTCTATCCAAACAGTGCCGGGGCAGTTCAAGGTTTCAAGGTTTATTAGGAACTTATCATCCCACCCATCATAAGTCTGAGCAGCAGAGCAGAGTCTGGCTAGAGCTGGCAGTTACCTGGTTAGTGGTAATATTGAGTCTGCTAATGGGTAACTAAGCTTTATCTGAGTAGTTATCCAGGTTCCGGTCAGAATATTGCTGGTACCCAGATAATTGGCAATGGCTGCCAAATACTCAGATACTATGAATTTTTAAGGCACAAATATTCAGTGCATCCAGAGTTTTAAAATTTGCAGAGCATTGCGGGCTAAATATTACCTCATACATGTATAACTTATCCAAATTTCAGCAGACCATCATCGCTATCTATTTAATTCTGCTGTCCGCCCTCCCTCCACCCCACTGTTCCCTCTGAGTGGGAGTCCTCCACCTACAGTCCTGCCAGTAGGGGGTGCTGTTTGACTGTCATATTTTCAATAGTGAGACGTAGGCAAACTCTTCAAGACTTCAGAGAACCTGCCTGTCCCTACTGATGGAAGCACTACCCCCCACTGGCAACAATGCAGTTTTCTGACTCCTGTTCAGAGGGAACAGTGCTCTACTCCTTTTCTACACAGATTGTATCAAACCATTTTGAGGGATTTTCAGCTCAAAACTATTCATACAGCCATTAAAAATTCACAGATAGGGAAGTTATAAATTCACTGGCTGTTGATGAACGTATAAGTTCCTTAGAATAACAGTCCAACTGTGTGCAAGACTTTGATCACTGATGATGGAAATCAGAAGCTCCTTGTTTATAAGCTCGAGTACAAGAGCAATCTGTTGCTAATATAAAATGATTACAGCAGTAATGAGAAAATGAAACAGAGTGAGGCCATTCTTAGAAGCACAAGAAAGTCTTACTGTCATCTGTATTCGAAACCTGGGAAAGATGCAAAAAAAAAAAAAAAACTATTCTAAATAAATGGGATAAATAACTTCTCTCTCCAGTTCCCTCTAAGCTGAGCAGGAGTCCTCCACCTACAGTCCTCCCAGTGGGTGGTGCTGTTTCACTATCATATTTTCAATAGTGAGGGACAGGCAAGCTCTGCAAAACTCTGGGGAACCTGTCTCTAGCCACTGAACATACAGTATTGAACCCCCCCCCCCCACTGTCAGAACTCCCACTCAGCATAGAGGGCACAATGCCCCCACCCCACCCTCCCCACACACATTCACAGATACCCTTATGAGTGAAGTTCATTACTGTCATGGTATGCTCAAAAATAACCCTGAAAAATACTTCTCATCTCATGTACTTCTATGCAAGAAACGCTTATGAAATATTATGGTCTCAAGATGCAAAATGATGAATTCCAACTACTGGTTTCTATTCTTTGGGATTCTGCCAGGTACTGTTGGAAACAGGATACTGGGCTAGATGGCCCTTTGATCTGACCCAGTGTGATAATTTTTATGTTCTGATATTCTTATCATCCATTTTTTATTTGATAGGGAATTGAAAAATATTAGGAAGAATGAATAATTAATGCAAATTGAGGGAAGTTGCATGGTCATTCAAAGATATCCTAATCGTGTCTAGTGTATGTGGACACAAATGATAGGTAACTTAATTATACTGATGCCACCTAGTGGCTTGTTGTTATAGCTCACTGTTTCTCCACTTCCTGATTGTCACCTTTAACCTTTAGCTATAATACAGAATGGTTCCTGTGCACCAGCTGCATTTAGTGCATCTTTAGTTCAAACTCTGAAACAGTAACTCCTGTCCTGCAGAGTGCAAGCAGATCTTAACATATATCTGGGTTAAAAAGCTGGGGCTTGAAATTCAGCTGGCGGCGTTCAGCATTTTGCTGACCGCCACTGGTGTTATGACTGGAAATTCAATGCCGGGCCATGTCCGGGCTATGGCATTAATTTTCTGGGTATATGGAACTGACAAAAACATAGCCAAGTTAAGTGCGATATTCAGCATTTAACCAGCTATAGGACACTGCATAAAGATAGGACTGGCTTTTTTTGCGGTTATCTTGGCCAGTTAAGTGCTGAATATTGACACTGAATATCACATGCTGACTCCTCCCCTGAATGTCCCCAAAATAGTCCGTTTCACGTTGGGCGCTAACCGATTATTTTTAGTGGCACTATCTAAGTGCCTCTGAAATGAGCAGTTAGCCCCGAATAAGCGATTTAACCAGCCAGGAGCCATTTCTGGCTGGTTAAATCAATCTGAAAATCGACCCCCTGGTTAATCTGCATAGTTTGAATATCCTGAACAAGAGGCCTATTTTAAAGTTCCCAAGGGCCAGAGATGGCTACACCTGTTGCACAGCATAAGTCAGGTTGTTAATTTCCCTGAACTAAATCTGAATTTTAGCACTGGAAGCAGTGGTGTGCTGGAGCTGGCTCGGTTGTTAAGTTTTTAAAGATTTTGCGAGCCGGTTGTTAAATGCAGGGCTCCCTCCCTGCTGAAATCTTGCAAGGCCGCCGTTGTAAGTCTTAGCAGCCATTTTTAAAGAACGATGCGGCAACAAGATGGTCAGCGCTGGCAGCGGGCAGGAAAGACTGGGGATCTTTCCTGCCCCGAAGAATCCACTAGACCACCAGGGTGGCTTCAGGTATGTGCCGGGAGGGCACCCTGCGGCTCGGGGGACCAGGAGAGCGGGAGGTCTGGAATAGGTAGGTCTTTATTATTGAATTTTTTAATTTAATCTCACTTATATTTTCAAACATGCCAGTTTGTGCATAGGGATATACACAGAGGAAGTACAATAACGGAATAACTTTTCATAGATAGATTAGTAACTTGTTATAAATTGTAATCCGTTTGTCATTTGGAGGGGCTGGTTACAGGGGACACCCTAGCACGTGTTATATTCGCGCAGAGGGTTTTTTTTTGTTCTCCTGGTAAAGGGCCACTAAAACAGACATCATATTATGAGAATCAGGTGCTCAACATTCAGAGTTTCTATCTATCTATCTATTTACTTATTTATGGCATTTTATCCTACATTAAACATGACTTAGATTGGAACCTGGGAGCATTTAATATCTTTTATTTTTCCTGTGCCTACAGAAAGAAAAAAAGATGGCATGTGGGAACTTGCTCCTTTTGCTTTGTGGAATGCAGTAGTATATTATAAAAATGCACTTGACTTTTTTTATTATTATTACTACTACTATTTCACAGAGAAAGTATTGATTAATGATTGAAGGATTTCTTTCAGCAGAACTGTCCAGAGTCAGTCTAAATGTGCCAACATTGTCCAGTTCCACACACTATTAGCAGCCAAGTTCATACAAGGTTAATTATATTCAGTGGAAAAGAAATCTGTTGGCTCAGGGTGCTTGCTATGTGAATATTTAATCACTGTTTCATAATCAAAATTTGTACTTCAGCATGACAACCTTCTCCTTTAGTTTCTTTGATCCAAGCTATTTACTCAGGCAGGAATGAGTTCTGAAACTGAAGGTCTGGACCCTAAAGGTTTATTGGATGGGTCTCAGGATGAGAAGCCTCAGGGGAGAAATTCCAAAGTGCAAGCTGAACAGCTGGGCAATAGTTTGTGAAAGCTTTTAATCATGCACCACTTTCCTCAACCTCCACTTCCCTAATTGCAAAGGCATAAAATACAAAATGCTGCACGCATCAACCTTCTCTTATATGAGCACGCAATTCTGGAATAAATTACCACGAAATCTGAAAACGAACTATGAATTAACCAACTTCCGTAAACTATTAAAGACTCATCTCTTTGAAAAAGTCTATCGAAAAGATCAAAACACATGAAGTCTACACACACTGTAAATAATGCAGCAATACATTCTCCTCAGTACTACTATCCCCCGTAACTTCAACAAACTTAAACCTAAATTTTACAGGTAATAAACATTAAGCCCAAAAGTTCTCCTGCTAATGTTCTGTTGCCCTACCAGTATCCGTTGTTCTTCTAGTGTTTAATCATTTTTCCCCATTGTTTTACTTCCCTTAATGATACCTGGACCTTGTTCTAACTTAACTCCTCAAAATGTAACCATAATTGTGTTGTAACAAATTGTACTTCCATCATTGCAATGTATTGTAAGCCACACTGAGCCCGCAAATAGGTGGGAAAATGTGGGATACAAATGCAATAATATATATAAAATGTTCATAGCTTTATATATATATATATAGAGAGAGAGAAGGCTATGAACATGGCATTTGATTTGGGCTATAAAAATTTGTTGATTAATGGGGGGTCTTATGGCTTAATGGGAGCACTGATATGAGGGGGGAAGGAGAGAGAGTAATGCATTGCCCCCCAGCCCACCTCTGCACCCCCCATACTCCCTGTGCATCCCCCATGCCACCCCCCCCCCCCCCCAATTTCAGGCTGGGGACTGGAAGGTTAATCAGTGAGTCGGAGATAAAAGAGTCAGGGACTCCAAGTTTTGCAGATCTGTGCCCTAAGCCAATATGGCCCTGTGCCAGACATGAATTATGAGCAGCAGCCTCCAGTGTCTCTCCAGGGCCCCGTCTGTGGATGCTGGACTCATTTTAGCAGCTAGCAATACATCTGACAGTTTGCATCAATGCTGCATAAGAGTCTCAAGAATAAACCTGAAATGCATCTGATCCATTTACCGTGACCATCATGAATGGTGCACCTTCCAGCTTTACTGAAAGCTTTACAGTTAAACATAGTTGGTTGATGTTTAGAATAAGCGAGATATGAGTCATGCCTACCTCCACGCTCTCCAGAGATGCCGAACGTCTCAGCTGACCTTTCCAAGTGCCGTTAATTTGGTGCTCTTGTAAAAACTTGGGGCTTTCCACCTCTGCAACTTGAAACTCGGGCCGGGAACGACGGCCATAACGCTTGGCACCTTTCACAAACTTGGGTTTTACTTCTTCCGGAATCACTACATGACCCCCCCCCCCCCCCAAAAAAAAAAAAAAAAAAGAAGGTTAAACATGACTATCTGGATCAGTAATTCTCAAAGCAGGAGGTTTCACCTTATAATGACATTTGGAAAAGTACCACACCAGAGAATGAAAGGTGCAGTCCTAAAAGGAAGTGGAGCCAAAAAGAGACAGAAAGAAAAGCCCAAAAGACTCGTTGTTTCTTTTTCTTATAGCCCCTGTAGTTTCTTTCTACCCCTTTAGGCCTCCAGCTCAGTCAGATCCAGTTTCTTTTTAGCTAAATGCAGAGGTCTGGCTGGAAAGTTAAAGCCTCTTTCTCCATAAAGCAGTTTACAGCATTGCTTCTGAGCCACTATAACATCTGTATTTTTAGGGTAGTGGCAGCGGTGGCAACATGAGGAAATCAGAAATGGGGAGATCTCAAGAGTTCTTAAAGGAGTATCACCAGTTCAAAGCAGAAAAACTGTTCTAGAAAAAGGAACAAAGCAACTAAGGAGACCTTTTACAAAAGTAAATTAAGAACATACCCCAGGATTCTATATATGGCGCCTTAATTTCTGTGCGGAAATCAAAGCATATTCTATAACAATGCGCATAACTCAATTGGTTAACTAATCAATGCTGTTAATTGTACATTAGTGAGCAATTACCAACACTAATTGGCATTAAGATTTACACACAAAACTCGCTAAGCATAGTCTATAACACAGTGTGCCTAAATTCTAGGTCGCATAGTTGAAAAGGCGGTGTGGGCATTTCTAAAATCTATGTACGTTGTTATAGAATACACCTGCTCTGCACCTAATTTAGGCGTTGGGATTTATGCCAAGTAAAACATGGTCTAAATGAATGTGACCATAGGAGCCAGCTCTATGGGTGCTGTGAGTGCATGAGCACCCCCAATATTGTATGTGTCCAGGGAGGGGTTATTTCCATTGGGCTTGGCACACCCAATAATTTTGGCTCCTATGACTGCGACTACATTTGGTTGCATGGAGAGGTGCTCAGCATATTCTATATACTACGCAGAAATTTATGCCTAATCTATAAAATTTAGGCGTACTTTACAGAATGTACCTAGGTGTATTTTTTTTCTGCGTGAAATTTTCAGGTGTCATATATAGAATTTAGCCCATAATATGTGGTTAACATGCAGAAACATGTTACTGCGTGATCATATTAAGGGGTTTTGCAGAAGTTTTCCTGTTTCCATGCATTAAACTGAGCATTTCTGAATTTTTTTGTCAAGGTGTGTGGCATGGGCGGAGAATGGGTGTGGAAGCGTTATCCAACTAGCACGTTAGAAGCAGCATTTTAGAAAGGATGGCCAACTCAGAATATGAGCGTCCATTTGTGACATACTGACTCAGACATCTATCTCACATGTATTTTAGAACAAGCAGGAGGGCTCACAATTTAAAACAAAAAAATTCACAAACAGCTGAAGTGGAATTTGAACCTGGGTCCCCTGCGCCGCAACCTACTGCTCTAGCCATTAGGCTACCCCTCTGCTCTGCAGAAATGTCTGTGTGGCTATTTTATAAGACAGATGTTCCTATGGTGCCACACAGATGTCTGTGTTCCTTGTTTTCTATCATTCATAATTTGGATGTTTCAATTTAAAAAATGGATGTTCATGCTGGATGTTTCCAGCACATGGACATCCATCTCACATGTATTTTAGAACAGCCTGTCCCTAACTTGGACGTGACACGTACCAGGTCTAATTACGGACGTCCATATTTTTTAGACATGGATTTCCCTTCCCAATTTGTGGTCAGAGTTGGACGTTCATATTTTGGCCCCTCCTTAGTCCCACCCAAAACATGCCTAGACCACACTCTCTTGCCAAAAGGACATACTTCAGTGTTAGACATCCATATCCTGGCTTTATATAAACGGGATTTGAACATCCATGCAATATGGATGTCTAAATGTCAATTTTTGAAACATCCAAATCAAGAAGAGTGTTTCTAAAATAAATGCCTAAATGTACCACATTCTAACTAGCTACGCACAGTTAATGCAGGAGCTCTTAGCTCTTAGTAGGAGGTAATAAATTTTCCCATGTTAACTGTGGCAAGGTACCGAACGCTAATTGCTACTTTCACATGGGACTAGCATTAGGAAATGCTGTTTCCACCCCACTGGTTGTCATCTAAAATTTGCAGCTACTGCATGGTATATTCCTGCGTTAAGCTGCAGTAACTACAAATTTTACCACGATTTAGTAAAAGGGTCCCTAAGGTCTCTATATACCAAGGTACCCATATTCAAAAAAAGCTGAGCTAAATTTAGGCTCCTAAATTTGAGTCCTATTTTTTTTGTTGTTACATTTGTACCCCGTGCTTTCCCACTCATGGCAGGCTCAATGCGGCTTACACGGGGCAATGGAGGGTTAAGTGACTTGCCCAGAGCCACAAGGAGCTGCCTGTGTCTGAAGTGGGAATTGAACTCAGTTCCTCAGGACCAAAGTCCACCACCCTAACCACTAGGCCACTCCTCCAAACCTAGGAACCTAAGAGGTCCTTTTACCAAGCTGTGGTAAAAGTTGGCCTTAGCGCACTCTTACATGGGTTTTTCATGTTGGAGGAGTGGCCTAGTGGTTAGGGTGGTGGACTTTGGTCCTGAGGAACTGAGTTCAATTCCCGGCACAGGCAGCTCCTTGTGACTCTGGGCAAGTCACTTAACCCTCCATTGCCCCATGTAAACTGCATTGAGCCTGCCATGAGTGGGATAGCGCGGGGTACAAATGTAAAAAAAAAAAAGGCCATTTTTACCACTGCCGGAAGATGGCCAGTTTTCCATTCGTTCCATAAATGGCCACGTGCTAACATGTGTTGAACACCATAGACTCTAACATCCAATTCACTATCTCTGTTCATCAGTATAAGATTGAGATTTTGGATTTAAAGATCAGGAAATGCAACAGCAATTTGTTTACATCTTTATATTGAAAATCCATTGAACGTATTGAGGGGCATAATCGAATGGGGCGCCCAAGTTTTCCTGAGGACGTCCTCGCAGGACGTCCCCGTGAAGGGGCGGGGAAACCTGTATTATCGAAACAAGATGGACAGCCATCTTTCGTTTTGATAATACGGTCAGGGACGCCCAAATCTCAACATTTAGGTCGACCTTAGAGATGGTCGTCCCTAGAGATGGTCGTCCCCAATTTTCATCGATAATGGAAACCAAGGCGCCAATCTCAGAAACGACCAAATCCAAGCCCTTTGGTTGTGGGAGGAGCCAGCATTCGTAGTGCACTGGTCCCCCTGACATGTCAGGACACCAACCGGGCACCCGAGGATGCCTATGTGTTAAGCACACCCCAGTCCCACCTTTGCTACGCTTCTGACACGCCCCAGTGAACTTTGGTCTTCCCCACGACGGAGAGCAGTTGAGAGCGCCCAAAATCGGCTTTCGATTATGCTGATTTGGGCGACCCTGGGAGAAGGATGCCCATCTCTTGATTTGTGTCGAAAGATGGGCGCCCTTCTTTTTCGAAAATGAGCACAATCAGCCATTTTCCATCCCTACAGACTCAAATACCAATTTTTTCGGCTACAACAAGCAGGGCCGTGCCTAGGGTCTCTGGCGCCCCCCTGCAGACTATCAGTTGGCGCCCCCCCCCCCCCCCCCCGGTGAAAATGATCGCTCACCACTTGCTACACTGACAGGAATTGTCAGCAATATTCTTAGAAACAAATTGCTATACATTGCAAAATAAGATAGCAGATGTAAATTCTCAAAGTAGACATATTCCAAACGCTAAAATGAAAATAAAATGATTTTTTTCTACCTTTGTTGTCTGGTGACTTTCTTTTTCCGATCATGCTGGCCCAGTATCTGAGTCTGCTGCTATCTGTCCTCTTAACTCCATTTCCAGGGCTTCCTTTCCATTTATTTCTTTACTTTCCTCCTTTCTTCTTCATTTCTTGCTCTAGATCCATTTCCAGCAATTTCTTCTCTCTCCCTGGGTCCTGTCCTCCCATCCATGTCCATCCTTGTCCCTCTCTGCCCTTCCCTCCTCCATCCATAGCCAGCAATCCTCCTCTCTCCTCTCCCCTCCATTTCCAGCAAATTGTCCTCTCCCTGGGCCCCCATGTCCATCCTTGTCCCCCTCTGCCCTTCCCTCCTCCATCCATAGCCAGCAATCCTCCTCTCTCCCCTCCCCTCCATTTCCAGCAAATTGTCCTCTCCCTGGGCCCCCATGTCCATCCTTGTCCCTCTCTGCCCTTCCCTCCTCCATCCATAGCCAGCAATCCTCCTCCCCTCCCCTCCATTTCCAGCAATTTGTCCTCTCCTTGGGCCCCCATGTCCATCCTTGTCCCTCTCTGCCCTTCCCTCCTCCATCCATAGCCAGCAATCCTCCTCCCCTCCCCTCCATTTCCAGCAATTTGTCCTCTCCTTGGGCCCCCATGTCCATCCTTGTCCCTCTCTGCCCTTCCCTCCTCCATCCATAGCCAGCAATCCTCCTCTCTCCCCTCCCCTCCATTTCCAGCAAATTGTCCTCTCCCTGGGCCCCCATGTCCATCCTTGTCCCCCTCTGCCCTTCCCTCCTCCATCCATAGCCAGCAATCCTCCTCTCTCCCCTCCCCTCCATTTCCAGCAAATTGTCCTCTCCCTGGGCCCCCATGTCCATCCTTGTCCCCCTCTGCCCTTCCCTCCTCCATCCATAGCCAGCAATCCTCCTCTCTCCCCTCCCCTCCATTTCCAGCAAATTGTCCTCTCCGTGGGCCCCCATGTCCATCCTTGTCCCTCTCTGCCCTTCCCTCCTCCATCCATAGCCAGCAATCCTCCTCTCTCCCCTCCCCTCCATTTCCAGCAAATTGTCCTCTCCCTGGGCCCCCATGTCCATCCTTGTCCCCCTCTGCCCTTCCCTCCTCCATCCATAGCCAGCAATCCTCCTCTCTCCCCTCCCCTCCATTTCCAGCAAATTGTCCTCTCCGTGGGCCCCCATGTCCATCCTTGTCCCCCTCTGCCCTTCCCTCCTCCATCCATAGCCAGCAATCCTCCTCTCTCCCCTCCCCTCCATTTCCAGCAAATTGTCCTCTCCGTGGGCCCCCATGTCCATCCTTGTCCCTCTCTGCCCTTCCCTCCTCCATCCATAACCAGCAATCCTCCTCTCTCTCCCTTCCCCTCCATTTCCAGCAAATTGTCCTCTCCCTTCACGCGATTCGCGAACCGCTTAGCACTGCTTAAAAAAAAATTACACATCAGCAGGAACAGGCTGCTTCAGCCAATCCCAGGGGCCTTCCTTCAGCGTGTTCCGCCCAAGGGCTGAAGGAAGGCTCCTGGGATTGGCTGAAGCAGCCTGTTCCTGCTGACGTGTAAATTTTTTTTTTAAGCAGTGCTAAGCGGCAGCGCGGTTCGCAAATCGCGTGAAGGGGGGGTGGGGGGGTGGGACGACGCGACGGCAACGAAGAGGAGAAACAAGAGAAGTGCTGCGTGTGCCGGTAAGCTGCTCAAAGGCACAGGGGACGCCGTCAACACTGCCAGGTGGGGACCGGAGCCGGTTTTAAAGGTCATGGTTGGGCTGGGGAGGCTTAGCCTCCCCAAGCCTCTTATACGGGGCGCCTATGCCTCTGCTCTTTCCTCCGCACCCTGGGGCCTTTAAATCTTTTACTTCCGGTCGCAGCAGCGTCAGTGAAAGCGGAGCGCTGCCGACATCTCCCTTCGCGCTCTTGGTTCCCTCAGTGTCCGCCTTCTTCTAGAAGGCGGGACACTGAGGGAACCAATGAGTGCAAGGGAAGGGAGACGTCGGCAGCGCTTTCACTGACGCTGCTGCGACCAGGTAAAAGATTTAAAGGCCTCGGCGGCGCGGGGCGAGAGTAAGCACCGCGGCGGCGCCCTCCAGAGGTGGGCGCCCCCCTGCGGCGCTTACCCCGCTTACCGCATCGGCACGGCCCTGACAACAAGTGTGCTCAGAATTGACTGACTTTAAAAATGAAGTAGATATTTTGAAGGATAGGTTTTTGGCCTGTGGCTATCCATAACAGGCAGTTTGACAAGCCTACCTCCCAGCTTGTTTTGCTCAGAGAGAATTGCTGCTACAGGACTAGCCAAAAGATACTGATGATGATTTATTAACCTGCTGTCTTCCCTTTACTGAGATGTCAACAATTGGTACGAGTGATGCATCAGTACTGGCATGTTATGCAACTTTATCCTATTTTTGAGGATTTTCCCACTGTTTATTTATTTATTTATTTCCCACTAGTGCATATAGGCGAGCAAAACTACTGGGGAACATCTGACTACAGCTTGATATTACGAATCTGACACTTCTAATGGTCATTTTTCACACGAGCCATGTGGTCGCTGCCAGTAGTGCCAGGCTTCTTTGTCAGGCATGGAATGGAGGGACCCTCAGACTCAGCGAGTCATCCAAGCTAGGGCAACTTTTCTTGCCTGACTGCAAATGTTGTATATGTGATTGTGTGTCCATGATATTTAGTTTATGTTGGGTGTAGTAGTCGCCCAGTAAAGGTTAGACTGACAGAACATAAATCTCATATAATGACTCACAATCAACAAGCTCCCTTGGTAGTTCACTGGGAGGAGAAATCCCATTCTGTGTTAGATCTTAAATGGTGAGTTATTGATACTGTAACTGTAGGATCTTTCCTCTTCAGTCTGTTTTTTCCCAAGGGTCTTAACTAGGAAGTGGAATGGATAACGCTAGTTTAGCGGAATATTCCTGTGGGAGGGGTTTCTAGTGATGACGTTTCTATGGATGGAGGTTTAAATAGTATTGCTAAAAACGCTGTCGCCATCTTCGCAGGTATTGCCAGACAGCTGGCACTTAAGTGTCAAGTAGGAAGAAAGTATTCTATTTTGGATTTTATTTTGTGGGAGAAATGGGTTAACTGACTCTCTTTCTCCCTTTTCAGGGGACATATCTTAGATACATATCCTTGATACAGCGCTTAACGAAACATGTTGGATGTCTGAGTCCCCCGACAATTTCACTTCATCTTTAAGATGAGTACTTTCTAAATCTTTGAATATTATTTAAACTGTTTCAGATTCAGTTTGAAAAGTAGATTGAGTGATTACAAAGTAGATATTGTTATGTTGATCTATTGGTCAGTGACAAGTCGGGTGCTGTAAGTCTTTCAGGAGATAAATGCATTACTGAGAACTGCACTGCTGAGACCATTAGATTCCATCCTGTTTAAACTGTGGAACCACGTGCAGGATGTCAGAAACAGAAGGAAGCCTTTTGCGAGAAGAAGAGGACCTCGGCTGGCGGGGGTTGGGGTCACCCGCCAGCAAAGGTAGGTGACGGCGGGTTGGCGGCGGAAGGGGGGTCGAGGGGGGGGGGGCAAAGTCGGCAATGGCGGGGGGGGGTCTAAAATGTGCCCCCTCACCTCGGGCTCTGGATCCCCCTCCCGCCGAAGTCTGGCTACGCCCCTGCCGCTGATAATTGGCATCGCGGCTACATTGCTATGTGCTGTATGATTACTGAAGTAGTGCGTGAGCCCTCACCGCCAAGTAAACAGGTGGCTTTAAGGGCTCGGGCAGTACCACTGTGCGCTACTTTTAATATTAGCATATGGCCATTTACCACCCTATTAAAAAAAGACCTTTTTTTCCCACCGGGGTAAAAAATGGCTCAGCGCATGCTAATTTCATGCATCCAAACTAGCCCTGGCCACTTTTTACTGCTGCTTAGTAAAAGGGCCTCTTTATGAGCTAATTTATGAGCCTAGTTCAAAAAGCAGTGCTAAGCTCCTACATTTTTTTCCTTACCTAACCCCCCTGTTCACTAAGCCGCACTAGCGGCTGCTGCACAGCAATGATGACACAGCCCATTTAAAGTGCCCCTTTGTCGCCCACTTTTTATGCTCCTAAATTTAAGAGGTTAGTGAAAATTTAAGTATAAACCTATGCATTCTGCCCTAGTAAATTTTCAAAAAGGCCAATTTAGGAGCATAACTCTCACAGGAGACCTTTTACTAAGCTGCTTTCAGTGCTAACTCATGCCTAGCCCTGCAAAAATGGCTTAATATGGAATGCGCTAAAGTGCTTCGCATTAGTTGTGCCATCTGCATGCACTAACTGAGTGGTAATGATTTGTAAATTTTTGGGTGGGGGCATGTTGGGGCGGAGAATGGCCATGGATGCATTAATCAACTAGCAGATGCACACTACCACTGCACTAACTGGATCGTGCATCCATAGCACAGGAGCCCTTAATGCCACCTAAATAGGAGGCAGTAAGTGCTCCTGTGGTAATTTTTTTTAAATCAGCATGCATGGCCATTAATGAAACAAACTGAAAAAAAGTCCTTTTGGACAGCTGCGCTAGAAATAGACTTTAGTGTGCGGGAAAGGCCTGTGAAAGGGCATGCTAAGCCCATTTCTTAGCACAGCTTAGTAAAAGGACCCCAAAGTTATGAGCATAAATCCTTTGAATATCGGGTCCGTAGCATTTTCTCACAGGCACAAAATGGGAGGAAGCTTTAGTCAACAGGCCTTAAATATAGGTTTGAAGGTTCACGTTAATGATCATCTCTCATCTTTAGATAATTCTTATGCTGGATCAATAAGAGTTGTCACAACCTGTGATTTTTTAATAAAAAGAATCTCCCTGGTTTTACAGAAAAAAAAAATTGGATAAGAAGCTTCTCACCTGGTTCCAGGTAGCTGCTCTCCTCTTCAGATAGGCCAAATTCGATAGTACTTGACAGTACTGCTACAAAACCTTCTTTGAATTCTTCAAAATTAACCTAAATAAAAAAAAAAAAGAACTTGGTGTTAACTTTCCAGGCAAGCAGCTGAGAATTTTCTGGTGCAGTAATTAAATTTCATATTTTGCTGCCACCATAGAAAATGTGTACCTGAATATTCAAGGACCTCACACCACTTTCCCTTCCCTCTTCCACAAAGTGAATACAATTTCTTCATAGTTTATGGCTCTGGCCATTTTCCAGTGGGAAACTCACAGCACTCTCACGCAATTTTAGCAGTTTATTACTGAGACATGGCCTACCTTGTTGCCTCTCCTCATTCCACAGAAGCCCCCAGAACACTAAAATGAAGTGAGTACTGTAAAGGTTTATTACCATTAATGTACATACACGTGAACAGGAATGAAAGCAGATTTTTAAACTAGTAAACACATAACTAGCCCCTATCTATCTTGACTTTATGAATGGAAAAAGCATTAGAATGAGTGTAATAGTGATTATCACACTGTATGGTTTGATATAAGGGCGAAGGCAGAGTGCGGACGCACAAAACTCAAAATACTGGATTTCAGACGTACTGATTTTGATAAAATGGGGGAATACCTGAAGAAGGAGCTGTTGGTGTGGGAAGGCGTAGCAGATGTGGAAAACAAGTGGTCCAAGCTACAGGCTGCTATAAATATTGCGATTGATTTTTATGCGAGGAAAGTAAACAAAAACAAGAGAAGCAAGAAGCCTATATGGTTCTCCAAACAAGTAGCTGAAAAAATAAGATCAATAGAGGCTTTGTTCAAGAAATGCAAAAGAACGCAACGAGAGGCTCACGTAGAAGATTATTGGATTAAACTCAAAGAAGCGAAGTGAGAAATACAGCTAGCGAAAGCGCGAGTGGAAGAAAAATGGCTAAAGATGTAAAGAGAGGTGACAAGACCTTTTTCAGATATATTTGAGAACGGAGAAAAGATAGGAATGGAATTGCGAGACTGAAAGATAATGAAAATGGCTATGTGGAGAGTGATGAAGATAAAGCAAACGTGCTAAACAATTATTTCTCTTCGGTGTTCACGGAGGAAAATCCTGGAGAAGGACTGCAGTTAGCTGCCGAGGGAATATCTGGGAATGGAGTGGATACTGCGCCATTTACAGAAGAAAAAGTTTATAAACAGCTTGAGAATCTGAAGGTGGACAAAGCTATGGGGCTGGATGGGATACATCCCAGGATACTGAGGGAGCTCAGAGAGGTTCTGGCAGGACCTCTTAAAGATTTATTTAATAGATCTTTAGAGACGGAAGAGGTACCGTGAGATTGGAGACAAGCGGATGTGGTCCCGCTCCATAAAAGTGGAGACAGGGAAGAAGTGGGAAACTGCAGACCAGTAAGCTTCATGTCGGTGGTAGGAAAAATAATGGAGTCACTGCTGAAAGAAGCCAATGGGTTACAGGATCTGAGGCAACATGGCTTTACCAAAGGAAAATCCTGCCAAACGAATCTTATTGACTTCTTTGACTGGGTAACCAAAGAACTGGATGAAGGACGTGCACTAGATGTAATCTACTTGGATTTCAGCAAAGCCTTTAATACGTTCCCCCACAGAAGACTCATGAATAAGCTGAAAGGGTTGAACTTAGGACTGAAAGTGGTGAACTAGATAGGAAACTGGTTGACCAACAGGTGGCAGAGAGTGGTGGTAAATGGAATCCGCTCAGAGGAAAGGAAGGTGAGCAGTGGAGTTCCTCAGGGGTCGGTGCTGGGGCCTATTCTATTTAATATATTTGTGGGAGATATTGCTAAAGAGTTGGAAGGAAAGGTTTGCCTTTTTGCAGATAACACAAAAATAGCCAATAGAGTGGATACCCTGGAGGGAGTAGAAACGATAAGAAGGGATCTCTGAAAGTTAGAAGAATGGTCGAGCGTCTGGCAGTTAAAATTTAATATTATCAACTACTAGGGTAAAAACTGCCATTCGATTTCTCTCCAGATAAATCTACAAAATATCAGAAATCTAATATGGGACTGAAGTTTTGATAAGGGAAGCCTTGGCTTCATCACTTTTTTCACTTTGTTCACCTTTTGTTCATTCACTGTGTGGGTCGGCTACCACCGAACACTGAGCTACCTACAGCCATCACTCCAATAAGATAAGTAACGTTAAATTATTGTATTCAGATCTTACTAGCACTGTTGGGACTATGGTTGTCTAACAGCCTCAACTGTGAGCAACACATAGGATAGGAGGTGGATGGTGCTATGATGGCTGGATGGGCTTGACACTATTAAACTGCCAGTCAGTTCGAGTGACAGCCTAGTTACTGAGCATTATCAGCATATTAAAAAAAAACTTAAAAAAAATTTTTTTTATTAGATTTCTGATATTTTGTAGAGTTAAAATTTAATGCCAAGAAGTGTAGAGTGATGCACTTGGGGTGCAGAAACCCAAAAGAGAGATACCAGATAGGAGGGGAGAGATTAGTAAGCTCGACTCAGGAGAGAGACCTTGGGATGTTGGTGTCTGAGGATCTAAAGGTGAAGAAACAATGCGACAAGGCGGCGGATGCTAGGCTGCATAGAGAGGGGTATAACCAGCAGAAGAAAGGAGGTGTTGATGCCCCTCTACAAGTCATTGGTGAGGCCCCACTTGGAGTATAGTGTTCAGTTTTGGAGGCCATATCTTGCTAAAGATGTAACAAGACTGGAAGCGGTGCAAAGAAAAGCTACAAAAATGGTATGGGATTTGCATTGCAAACCGTATGAGGAGAGACTTACTGACCTGAACATGCATACCTTGGAGGAAAGGAGAAACCGGGGTGACATGATACAGATGTTCAAATATTTGAATATTCCAAACTTGTTTTGGAGATGGGACTGCGGTAGATCTAGAGGACATGAATTAAGGTTGAAGGGAGGCAGACTCTGGAGTAATGTCAGGAAATATTTTTTCACAGAAAGGGTGGTGGATATGTGGAATGCCCTATCGCGGGAGATGGTGGAGATGAAAACGGTAATGGAATTCAAATGTGCATGGGATAAACACAAAGGAATCCTGTTTAGAAGGAATGGATCCATGGAATCTTAGCAGAGATTAGTTGGCGACGCCGTTAATTGTGAAGCAAACTGGTGCTGGGCAGACTTCTATGGTCTACGCCCTGATCATGACTGAATAGATATGGATAGGCTGGAGTGTAAATTTTAAGAGGTTTCGATGTTAGCTTCAGAACTTGGTACAACAGTGCTGGGCAGACTTCTACAGTCTGTGCCCTGAGAATGGCAAGGACAAATCGAACTCGAGTATAAAGTATCACATACCATGTAAAATAAGTTTATCTTGTTGGGCAGACTGGATGGACCGTACAGGTATTTATCTGCCGACATTTACTACGTTACTATGTAGAATTATTAGACAAAGGTAAAATAGACAGTTTACTTTTATTTCTGGTGGTCCTAGTCTCCAACTATTCTTCAAAAGAAGAGAATTTGTGTAAATATTTTTAAACTGTCTTTTGAAAAATAAGCATAACTTAGCTAGAGAGAAAGCAAAATTTCAGTATTAACCTTCCTTTTTAGTCATGCTTATCAAACTTCTATTACTCTGTGTTATCATTATGTTTATTCACTCTGCTGTTTATTAAGATGTCTCAGTATGTGCTGCATTAACACTGTATGTAGCAGACTGTGTTATAGTGTTCACTGTTATTTGAATGTTTTTTTTACTGCTGTAATTGCCTATTACCTATGTCCGGGTTATTATTGGTGTATACCACCTTTATTATTATTTCTGTGTACTGCTAGCCTAATGGTTAGTGTAGTAGCCTGAGAACCTGGGGAACTGAATTCAATTCTCACTGCAGCTCCTTCTGATTCTGGGGAGGTCACTTAACCCTCCATTACCCCAGGTACAATACAGGGGCGTAGCCAGACCTCGGCGGGAGGGGGGTCCAGAGCCTAAGGTGGGGGGGGGGGGCGCAGGTTAGCCCACCTCCCCCAGCCGCCAACACCCCCGCCACTTTGGACCCCCTCCAACCACCTTCCCCCGCCGCCGCTGCCGCCGCCCCTCCCTCCATCGCCGCCACTGCCAGGTACCTTTGCTGGCGAGGGTCCCCCAACCCCCACCAGTCGAAGTCTTCTTCAGCGCCGGTCGACTCCGACACCTTCACTATTGATCTGTTTCTGACTCCTGATGTCCTCCATGCATGTGTATGTAGCCCCATGCAGGACGTGCACGCAGGACATCAGGAGTCAGAAACAGATCATTAGCGAAGGCGCCGGAGTCGACCGGCGCTGAAGAAGACTTTGGTTAGCAGGGGTTGGGAACCCCTGCCAACAAAGGTACCTGGCGGTGGCGATGGAGACGGGGCAGCGGGGGGGGGGGGGGGTTGGCGGCGGGAGGGGGGTTCAAAGTAGAGGGGGGCCAGGGCTTAATCTGTGGGGTCCCATGCCCCCATGGCCCCACCTGGCTATGCCCCTAGTACAAAATAAGTACCTTAGATTGTGAGCTCTTTGAGCAGGGACTGTCTTTACGTGTATGGTGTACAGCACTGCATATGTCTTGTAGCGCTATAGAAGTGTTAAGTAGTAGTAGTATTTAATATATAAACCACTTTGATTGTAACTACAGAAAGGCAGTATATCAAATCCCATCCCCTTTCCCTTGGGTGAATTTTTTCTAAAAAGTGGTAAATAATAAACAAATAAATAACTATAATGGCATGCTGAAAGCCAGTGTTCTAGGACCCCTCTAGGGTAGGGAACACAGCTCTGGGATTTCAGGTGAGAAGGGAGGATGGAGTGTACCAACAGTGGGAAACTAGAGGACTCAGGACTTTGGGTCAAATTTGAGAGGAAGGAGAAATCCATACCTATCAAGATCTTGAGGAAGAATATGGCCTGCCCTTGCACCAGGTATTTCAATATGGGCAACTCAAACATTATATCTTATGGAAAGCTAAAGGGGACCTTAGCCTAAATGAGACTATTTTAGAGAGAGCTTTGCGAGGTGGTGGGGGGCGGGGATGTATATCCCGTCTGTATCAAGCTTTACAATTGGCTTAGTCACCAGTGGATTTTTATATTCAACGCTGGGAGCGTGATCTACGGGTCATACTTGAGGAGAGGAAGTGGGAAATGAGCTTTAGATACTTGCTTAAACCCTCAGTAAGTAGTGCAATGATAGAAAAGGGCCACAAAATGCTATATTGCTGGTATTACACACCATAGCATTTGCTGCGTATCTTTAAAAGTGGGTCTGGCCTTTGTCGGCATAATTGTGGAAAGCGGGGGGATATGTACCATATTTGGTGGACTTTTCCTGTTGTTCAACCATAATGGCAGGATGTACATTCCTTGGTGCAACAACTAGTAGGAGACCATTATCCATTCAAACCAGAACACTGTTTGTGGCATCATAAACTATATGGGATAAAGCTCTCGCAACATAAGTTGACGATCCATCTCTACACAGTGGCAAGATTGGCCTTGGCAGCAAGGTGGAAAAGCCAGATAATGCCAACTAGTATGGTATACTTGTGGAAACTGGACTATCTGTATTTAATTTCAGAGTTAACAGCTATTAAAAATGGACAACGCCAAGGTTTGGGACGATTATCGGAGATGGAAATCTGCCTCCCAGACTCAACTTCACCTATGTTCATAGTGTGGACTATGTGTCTGTTCCTCCTGCGTACAAGCGATAAGCAATCCTGTGTAAGCTAGAGACTCTACTGGGACTCATAGGAGAGGGGGGAGGGGAATGGGGAAAACTGGGAATCTGAATATTGTAAGTGTTACTCTTTTGCTATTAAGCTCTGTTATATGCTTTCTGGTAATAAAGTTTTGAGAAAAAAAAAATTTAAACCCTTAAACTTAAATGGCTGCATGTGTGTGGATGTGTCCAGTGACGCTTAGATGGCGACTCTTGTGATGAACTAGGGCCAGTACCAGGCAAAAGCAATGTCTATGTCTTGTATACGGCAATCTGGTTTAGGATGGGCTAGAAAGGGCTTCAACAGCAACTTCAGCGGCTAGAACTTGAGGACAGTGCTGGGCAGACTTTTACTGTCTGTGTCCCGCAAATGACAAGACAGATAGGCTGGAGTAGGCTTTGGCAGCAATTCCAGTAGTTGGAACATAAGAACACAGCTGGGCGGACTTCTATGGTCTACGTCTCAGAAACACCAAAGAAAGACCATGATCAAGTATTGTACATTACATTCATTGTTGATTTCATCATGAATTGATAATGAGTGTGACAGCTGGGCAGACTGGATGGACCATTCAGGTCTTTATCTACCATCACTTTCAATTTATTACAACAGCCAAGGTTTCCTTGAAATACCAAATAATGTTTATCTACAAACTACCTGGAATACAAGGTCCAAGACTGTGGAATGCTCTACCTCTGGATCTTCGTTAGATCCAAGGTTATGGGAAATTTAAGAAATATTTCACAATTTAGTTCTATAGGATGTATTTTTAGGACAAGATTAAGATACACCATTTTAGGTTTAGATTTTATTGTAGGTTATTCATGTGTATTTTAAATTGTTAAAATTGTAATTCTCTTTGGGTTGTTTTTTGATGAAGCAAATAATCAAATAGTGTAAAGTAAGGTTACAGTGGGCTGCTTAAGAAACAACCAGTTGTCTTCAGCTGCTTCGAAACACTGAGGCATCTATGCTTCTTGAGAAGAATCATAGTTGACCATAGAATGTTTCTGTTAATGTCTTTATATTGGCTGGCATTTAACTACAGGATTCAGTCCTGAACAGGATGGGCTGAAATATCTGCTGGATACTTTACCTCCTAATGATAGCAATTTATATATAAGTACATAAGTAATGCCATACTGGGAAAAGACCAAGGGTCCATCGAGCCCAGCATCCTGTCCACGACAGCGGCCAATCCAGGCCAAGGGCGCACCTGGCAAGCTTCCCAAACGTACAAACATTCTATACATGTTATTCCTGGAATTGTGGATTTTTCCCAAGTCCATTTAGTAGCGGTTTATGGACTTGTCCTTTAGGAAACCGTCCAATCCCTTTTTAAACTCTGCCAAGCTCTGCCTTCACCACGTTCTCCGGCAACGAATTCCAGAGTTTAATTACACATTGGGTGAACGTTTCTCCGATTTGTTTTAAATTTACTACACTGTAGTTTTATCATATGCCCCCTAGTCCTAGTAATTTTGGAAAGTGTGAACAGACGCTTCACATCCATCTGTTGCACTCCATTCATTATTTTATACACCTCTATCATGTCTCCCCTCAGCCGTCTCTTCTCCAAGCTGAATAGCCCTAGCCTCCTTAATCTTTCTTCATAGGGAAGTCGTCCCATCCCCGCTATCATTTTAGTTGCCCTTCGCTGCACCTTTTCCAATTCTACTATATCTTTCTTGAGATGTGGCGACCAGAATTGAACACAATACTCAAGGTGCGGTCGCACCATGGAGCGATACAACGGCATTATAACATCCTCACACCTGTTTTCCATACCTTTCCTAATAATACCCAACATTCTATTCGCTTTCCTAGCCGCAGCAGCACATTGAGCAGAAGGTTTCAGTGTATTATCGACGACAACACCCAGATCCCTTTCTTGGTCCGTAACTCCTAACGTGGAACCTTGCATGACCAGTTAGTGGCATGATTTAGGATTGAAAAATACTGCATATTTGAATGTTTGGTTTTACTGTTTTATATATTTTTTATTGTAAATTGTGATAGTTTGATATTTTATTGTACACTACTTTAATACTTTGGTACAAAGTGGTATATCAAGTCAATACATCCAATTCAATATATGCTAGCTAGGTATCTCTGGACTTCACACCAGCCAGTTTTGAAGGTTCCAGATAAAGTGCATTTGCAATATATGTGCCAATGTGCATTTGCTTCTGTAGGACCATACCTGTGGAAATCTAGCACCTTAGAGTCCCACCAAGAGAGAAATAATTTGTTATTCTATACGAAAGGTAAAAACCTGGATATTCTGTCAAGCCTTTCCTCTGGGGTTATTGGGAATGACAATAGTCATAACAGGACCTAAGAATCGAAGAATTGGGGGAGATTGGGGGATGAAGCTGGACTAAAGGGGTGGCTTGGATTTAATGAGATTATGTTTATTGTTGTAAATCATATCAGTTTTATTTTAAACGGTATGTCATGAGTGAAATAAATACTTAGGGCCCTGTTTACTAAGGCGCGTTATCATTTTTAACATACCTACAATTAGCGCACATGCTAACCATGTAGGCACCTATAGGGATATTGTAGGCGCGTATACGCTTAACGTGCATACATGGTTAATGTGCGTTAAAAATGCTAATGCACCTATAACGCAGCTTAGTAAACAGTGGCCTTAGACTTGTACAATAGTAAATTCTTCAATGAAAATATGGTGGTTTAGTATATTCCACTCTGCATTCAATCTTTGTATTAAAAAACTGAGGAGAAAGAAAAATGTTTTTTTAATAGAAAAATACATTTTTTAAAGTAAATTTTCAGAAATATAAAAAATGAGTTTCAAATGATTCTACAAATAAGGGGGAAACAATTTGCCCATACACATAAGAAAAGTAAATTCTCTCAAAAAGGCAGTAAATAAATCCTAATAAATAAATAAAAGAAAATAGAAAGTAAAACTGTCGATTGGAATATTTTTATCTCACAAAAAAGCTGTGCAACAGGCCTTCCATAGCAGTAATGCAGTTGTTAGATTAAAAAGAGGCAAACACAAGAGGAATTGTTCTCTTGGAATTAGCATGTAGCAAAAAGTTAATGCAGAAAGATATACCATCACTTTTAAACTACACAGCTCTTGGCTGGCCAGCTTAAACAGCAGTGCAAATAATGCGTCTCCCACTCCTTGACCTGAAAACTGAAGGGGATGGATATTTAGAAAACTTATCTATTTCACTGGATTAAAAACGTTTGGGGCCAGGTTTGATTTTGGCTGGGCAGCTCTTTAAGAGATAATTTTATTAATTTTTTCTGGTTATAAAATCTGCTTTACACATGGAAAGAACCTCCTTATATGGTGTTTAGTCCTCCCAGTGCATCCCAGGCAGGGCTGGGTGCCGCCATTTTCAGAAGGTTGGGCCCAGAGGCAGGAGGGAAGAGGCGTTCCTCCTGCTCTCCTGCGGATCTAAGGTACATGGGGGTGTAGAGGGATTTTACGGCTGCTCTGGAGTTGTTCATCGCACAGAATACTCATTAGAATACCAATGAGCTTGTTATAATACATTTGCATAGGGTTCTCCATGGCTGCTAACGGCACATGTTAGAGCCACGGAAAAACCCTTTGTGCATTCTCGGTAAATAACGTTTGCTTTAGACTGGCTACAACCAGTCTAAAGCAAACACTGACAGCACGGTAAGCTTTGTGCATCAGGGCCCTAGTCTTTGTACTTTTGAAAGAGTAAAAAATCAATTTACATTTACCCATTCTACACCACTCAGTATTTTGTAGATATACAGTAACATAACATAGTAGATGACAGTAGATAAAGACCTGTAAAGTCCATCCAGTCTGCCCAACAAGATAATCTCATAGCATAAGGTATGATGTGGATACTTCATATGTATACCTGATCTTGATTTGTCCTTGCCGTTTTCAGGGCATAGATCGTAGAAGTCTGCCCGGCACTGTCCTTGTTCTTAAACTTCTGAAGTTGTGATCAAAGCCCTTGAAAAGCCCTACTCCAGCCCATCCAAATCTGTTCAGCCACAATCAGACCACAGACCATAGAAGTCTGCCCAGCACTGGTCTTGTTCTCCAACTTCTGAAGCTGAATCTGTCCAGCCATGATCAGGGCACAGACCATAGAATCTGCCCATCACTGTCTTTGCTTCCCAATTACTGGTATTGCCACCTAATCACTGCTAGGCTTCTTTGGATCCATTCCTTCCAAACAGGACTCCTTTGTGTTTATCCTACGTGTTTTTGAATTCTGTTACCATTTTCATTTCCAACACCTCCGGCGGGAGGGCATTCCATGTATCTACCGCCCTCTCGGTGAAAAGTACTTCTTGACCTTATTCCTGAGTCGGCCCCCCTTCAACCTCAATTCATGTTCTCTGATTCTACCACCTTCCCATCTCTGGAAAAAGGTTTGTTTGTAGATTAATACTTTTCAAATCCTTGAATATATGTATCATATCACCCATGTTTCTCTTTTCCTGCAGGGTATACATGTTCAGGTCAAGTCTCTCCTCATACTTCTTGCTATGCAATCCCCATACCATTTTTGTTGCTTTTCTCTGAACCGCTTCAAGTCTTTTTACATCCTTAGCGAGATGAGGCCTCCAAAACTGAACACAATACTCCAAGTGGGGCCTCACCAATGACTTGTACAGAGGCATCAACACCTCCTTTCTTCTGCTGGTTATACCCCTTTCTATACAGCCTAGCATTCTTCTGACTGTGGCCACCACCTTGTCGCATTATCAGTCTCTCTCCTCCTATCTGGTACATTTCCTTTGGATTTCTGCACCCCAAGTGCATCACTCTGCACTTCTTTGTATTATTAACTGCCAGACCTTTGAGCATTCTTCTAATGTTTGGCTATCTTTGTGACATCTGCAAAAAAGCAGACTTTTCTTTTTAACCCTTCAGCAATGTCTCCCACAAATATATTAAACAGAATTGGGCCCAGCACAGACCCTTGAGGCACTCCACTGCTCATCTTCCTTTCCTCCTATCAGATTCCATTTACCACCACTACTCTGTCACCTGTCAGTCAACCAGTTTCCAATGCAGTTCAGCCCTCTCAGCTTATTCATGAGTCTTCTGTGAGACACCGTATCAAAGGCTTTGCTGAAATCCAAGTAGATCACACCTAGCTCATATCCTTTATTTATAACATTTGTATCTCACAATTATCCCAAACAAGTACTGGTTCAATGTGACTTACATTAAAAGTAGAATGTTTGATAACAAATCCAAGTTACATTAGTTATAAAGACAGAAACTTTATGTGAATAGAATGTAATAACAATAATCAAATGCAAAAATCAACAGGAACAATACATCTAAAAGATTGAACAGTGAATTAGTTTATCCAGTTCTTTGGTCATCCAGTCAAGGAAATCAATCAGATTCGTTTGGCAGGATTTTCCTTTAGTAAAGCCATGTTGCCTTGGATCCTGTAGGCCGTTGGCTTCTAGAAAGTTAACTATCTTTTAGAGGTGACTCCATTATTTTTCCAACGACCCACTTCTTCCCTGTCCCTGTTTTTGTGAAGAGGGATCACATGCACTCATCTCCAATGCTGTGAAACCTCTCCTGTCTCTAAAGATCTATTAAATAAATCCTTAAGAGGTTCCACCAGGACTTTTCTGAGCTCCCTCAGTATCTTGGGATGTATCCCATCTGGCCCCATAGCTTTGTCCACTTTCAGATTTTCAAGCTGTTTATAAACGCTTTCTTCCATGAACGGCTCAATATCCACTCCATTCCTACATATTCCATCAGCAGCCGATTCCAGTCCTTCTCCAGGATTTTCTTCCATGAACACCAAAGAGAAGTATTTATTTAGCACATTCACTTTATCCTTATCACTCTCTACTCTCATCACTCTCTGAATCTTTCAGTCTTACAATTCCATTCTTATCTTTTCTCCTTTCCCCAACATATCTGAAAAAGGTCTTGACACCTCTCTATATCTTTAGCCATTTTTAATTCTGACTGCGTTTTCGCTAGCCATATTTCCCTCTTTGCTTCTTTGAGTTTAATCCGATAATCTTTTCCGTGATCCTCTTGTTGCATTCTTCTGTATTTCTTGAATGAAGTCTCTTTTGCCCTTATTTTTTCAGCCATTTGTTTGTCCTCTCCAAATCCCTCCAGTACAGTGCTGCACAGCGCACATACCTTTATATAAACTAGCTAGTCAATATTCAGCATGTGGCAGTCAGAATGTGCTAAAAATGCTGACTGCCGTGGTCAGAACTAGCCCTGGATATTTAATGCTGGCCATGTCTGGGCACCAGCACTGAATATCTGGTGCTAATTCCTAGTGAGTTGGCTGTGGGAGCATATGAGGGTCCCAGCCAAAATTCATCTGGGACCCGTAAAAGACACTTTGCAGGCCCCAGCTGAATATCCACTGGGACCCACATAAGGGATGCACTTGCCCTCTGCTCCTCGGATTCCCCCCCCCCCCTCCCACCCTCTTTGTCAAGAAGTGCTAAGTGAGTATCACAAGCCTGCCGCTACAGGTTGCAGCAACCATTTTGTTAAAGGAGCTGCAATAGGCAGGAGCAAGTGGGCATTGCTCCTGCCCTTAAGACCTCACTAGACCATCAGGACTCAACCAGGTAGACCCAGGGGGTTTTACAGGGATGAGATGGAGAAAGGGTAGGGATGGGCTGGGGGTCTCAGTCGGCAATTCTAGGAGCTGCATCTGAGGCATCATACAGCTGGCTGGCATGGGGTCTTGAGCATGTGGAGATGCTCAAGGCTCCAGACTAGCCAGTCGTGCAATGCCTCAAATGCAGCTCCTACAGTCGCCACCCTGGGGGAGTGAGGTAAGAGAATAGAGTCCTCACAGGCAGACAAGGGTAGCAAAAATTTGGAGGTGCCATGGCACCTGTGGCTCCTTCTATTCTGATGCCTATGCATTTACACCTCATCTTTTGCATCAGGGAGGGTGCAACAGGGCAATTGACTTAGGTCCCAATGTCAGGGGTCATGGCCCTACCTGAGGCTGCAGAGCATTTAGCCTGTGGGAGGCTTTGGGGACTGTATCCTAGTTTTCTGCCCTGGGCTCCACTGTGTCTAACACTAGCATTATTTTGCACTAAGTGTATTTTATCAAATAAAGTAAGTGCAAACTCCACTCTAACTCTGCCCCTGGGGAAGCCTAGGCTGTACACACAGAAGATTGGGGGGGGGGGGTCAATATTCCAAATGGTTTGCATTTGGTCGTTTCTGACATGGACGTCTTTGGTTTAGAAAATCGCCGAAAATCAGAAACGACCATGTCTAGGGACGGCAAAATTTAAGGATTTGGACGTCCCTGACGGTATTTTCAAAACAAAAGATGGACATCCATCTTGTTTCGAAAATACGGGTTTCCTTGCTCCTAGATTTCGCCGTTTTGCAAGGACATCCAAATCGCAATTTGGACGTCCCTTTCGAAAATGCCCCTCTATGTCAACTTTGGAAAATATGCATCTTTGATGTCTTTGGGGCTGATATTCAGACCACAGAAGGCAGCCCAGCTAACTCCAATGGTCGGCAGTGAGCCCGGATATTCAATGGAAGGCCATTTCTGGTGACCGGCATAGAATAACCGGTTTATCTTTGGCCGGTTTAAACTTAACCGGCCAAGTCAATATTTAGCACTGGCCGGTTAAGTTTACAGTGGCCAAATATAAGCCTGCTACTTGGGTGGCCCGATTTGGTCACCAAACGTAGCCAGCGATGTGCTGAATATTCGTGATATAACCAGATTTACGTGCACAATTTAATTAGTTAACAAGCCAATCAGTGCTGATAATTGCCAATTAACAAGCAATTATTGACACTAATTGACATTAATTAGAATTTATGTACACACCTGTCTAAACATATTCTGTAATGCGATGCACGTAAGTTCTAAGGTGCACAACTGAAAAGAGGGCATGGCTTTGGGCGTGGAATGAGCAGGTCTGGACATTTCTAAAATCTATGTGTGTTGTTATAGAATACACTTGTCCACCCCTAATTTAAGTGTCGACATTTACACCAAGTTTTACTTGGTGTAACTGCCCACAACTAAATTTAGTTGCACAGATGGGTACTAGGCATATTCTGTAAACTGAGCAAAATTTAGGCATATTCTATAAATTACACCTAAATTTAGGCATATTTTTTTCAGCAACAATTTTTTAGGTGTGATCTAGCCCTATGTGCTGACGGCAAATATTCAGTGGGAGATAGTTGGCTATCCCCTGCTGAATATTCACGGATAGCCAGTTAAGTACTATTTAACCGGCCAGGAACTGTTCATTGCCACCTAAATAGCACTGAATATTGGGCGGCTTGTACTTTCATAGTACAAGAGGAAATGCATTTCTGTTTCTATTTCTCCAGTAACTGGCACTGGGGAAAAGTCATGTAGAAATCTTGTAGCCCCGTTCCAGCCCTACTGCGCATGTAAATAGTGTTCCAATGCTCCTGAAGTTATTGTTGGGATAAAACAGAAGCTCATGGGTGTATTCATTTGCACACGGCAGCAAAAAAGGTAGCATCGACCCTGGCAAAAGTAGATAAGTAACTGAAATAATTGAGTTTTAAATATTTTAAACTGACCAACTGCAAAGACGGTTTAGAAATCCATCCGGAAATCACTAAAAACCAACCTGTTTAAAAAGGCATACCCTACCGATCCAACTTAAATGCCTAATCTCTGCAACACAACCAAACTAAAGCACGTAATGGACATAACACAACTCTTCCGTTCTACGATTCCATAATGTGGCTGTGCCACATGAACTTGATCTTACCACAACATCACCCTGTATTTGTTCACTCCGGAGCCTGCAAAGGCCTCTCCGGTACTATGTAAGCCACATTGAGCCTACAAATGGGTGGGAAAATGTGGGATACAAATGTAACAAATAAATAAATAAATTGTCAGGTTATTTTATGGCATTATTTGTCAATTAGACTACAAGTAGCATGATTCAGATGTGTATACCTACTGCTCTCCTTGGGCTCTCCTTCCCCCCCCAAAACAAAATCAGTTCTGGCTATGCCACTGGAATGACCATGAGCCTTGTTCACCAGCAAGACACATGGTTTACAGACTGATTGCAAGTATATGTGCTTTGCCATCTGTAATCAGAACTCTCCCCCCCCCCCCCCCCCCCCCCGTCAAGAAGTTAAATCTTGCAAGCAGATTGTGTAGTTGATTTTTCCCATTTGTTGCAAGCCTGTGCCTCTTCCTCTTTACAGAAATGTTTAATTATTATTCTTTTCTATGTATCTGCTCTACATAATTTACTAGAAATCATTTTGATAAATATGGGAAAGGTGTCCAGATTCAGACACTTGCTGCTGCTCTCAGGGCATTTGTTAGTCAAAATGGCACCCCGGACAAGGTTTGTTTTGGTGCCTCCTTGCCACTTTGGGCCTGCATGCTTGTAAACTCATACTGGCTCAAAAGAATAGTATGCTACCCCTCCCATCCGTACTTGGCACACGGGGCAGTTGCCCTGCTTGCCCACCCCTTATGACAGCCTTGATATGGGGAAACTACATTGAGAAGGTACCTATTGTTCACATAACCAGGAACTGTACCTATGACTGGTCTCAGAAGCAATTCTATAAAGGACGCTAAAAGTTAGGTGCACAATTTTTAATAGAGAACTAGTGTAAGACAGCAATCAGAACCTACATTTAGACACAACCACTTATGTTTGCTCTATGGCAGGTGTAAATGGGTGTTCGTAAATGCAACAGTTAGGCGACTGACTGCCAGTTTTCAAATAAAGCACACCCATGATTCTAAGTGCAGTTAGGCACCTAACTGCCATCTGACCACCATTTTGGCTCCTAACTGCCATTTCAGCGCCTAACTACCATTTCACCACCATTTTGGTGCCTAACTGCCATTTAAGTACCAAATGTTAGGTGCCCAACTGGTACCTAACTTTTGGTGCACTATAAAACATTAGGGATGAGGGTGTCTGCTCCTTGACGTGAACTGCTGGCTGGTGCTGAGTAGCTATGCCACCACAGGTGCTGTTACCTTGCTGTCCAACTTTATGCTGTTTAATTCGCTCTCTCATGACATGAGGTTGCGTGCGAGTGCTACGCTCAAATGACAGCCTCAGGGCAAGAGTAAGACAAATGTAACTGAGGCACAGTAAGGCTAGAAGAGGAGTTATTTTATTCTAGCTGCAGCTTAGTTTTCTCAGTGCCACTTCATTCAACTTGGCTCATGATTGACTATTAAACACAAGTCAGAATCTTTGATAGCTATTGAGAGATTGTGGCTTTGCCCATGATTTAGCAGCGAAGAGAGAAAAGTGAAAGCTCAACTCTACAGGTCTTGGAGCACCATGGAGGTCTGTAATTCTATGTTTTTCCAAATAGGTACAGGATTAATGTGCACCTTGGTTACATACACTCTCTCTCTTTTAGTGGCCATTATTCTCTCTCTTTGCTATCTTGTGATATATTTAGGTCTCTAGCCTGGCCAGCCCTACACTCATTCATCTGTTGTTTATTCTGACAACAGCATTCAGGCACACATACACACCCCTCTGTAGCAACTAGAATAAAAGGTGTGAATGAAGAGATGATTAAGTGAGCAAGGATGATAAGTGAGCAAGGACACAGCTCCGTGTTTGTTTACATTTTACTTTCCAGCTTTAAAGGCCCTTGCAGGTGTGAGGTTTCAAAGAATTAATCATGCAGGTTGAAATCTGATGTATTATGCCAAAAATCTACCAGGAAGAAAGCAATATGTTCCACATCTATGTACTGAAATGCATGAAACAAATCTATTCCCAAGCATCCCCTAATTAAACAATTTGAGAGACCATTCTCATGGCAGAATATTCTCGTGGCTCCACAATTCTGCATGAATATTCACATTTACTGCCATGTGAATTGCTTTAAAGGGCAAAGCATGAGATTTCATCCCCTTAAATTATTTTTTAACTTTATTTTTATTATGTGATAATATATACCAGCAAGAACAAACACAATAATGCAATTAAAAAAGAAACGCACAACATAAAACCTTTGGTAGGTACACATGGACTCTTCAATGTATCCACTCTAATACAAAAACAACTAAAACAATTGCTATTAAATCTCCCCACCCCCTCCTGCCATTATCAGAACAGCTGAAAAAGGAAACAGTCCATCCCCGTCCCAAGATACTCCAGGGCCAATATTCGGCCAGCGGGAGGCAGCCCACTTATGTGCCGCCGAGGGTGCTGTCCCCGGATATTCAATGCTGGGCCATTTCCAGTGACTGGCATTGAATATCCAGAATTTTTTTGGCTGGCTTTAACTTAACCGGCTATGTCAATATTCAGCACTGGCCAGTTAAGTTAACAGCAGGCAAAGATAGGACTGCTATTTATGCGGTCTGATTTGCCTGCTAAACGTAGCCAACCAGTGCTTGAATATTCACGATATAGCCGGTTAGCTGCTAAGTACTAACCACAAATATCCAGCAGAGATAACCAGTTATCTCTCGCTGAATATTAGCGATTAGCTGGCTAAACCAGTCAGGAGCTGTTCCATCTCCTAATGCCCCAGTTAGTAGATCAGCAGTTCCCAACTGCCAGTTCTGAAATTTCTTCCACCGTCTCTCAAAAATTTCAGAACTGGCAGTTGGGTTTCCATAATAACAGACCTTGTCCTACACCAAACCTCCTCCCACTCAGACTCTGTGAGACTGCTCCCCAGGCCCTCCTCCCATTCCCTCATATATTCCCATCCCCCCGTCTATCATTTAATCATTTATAAATTTGCAAGGTGCCCCCTTCTATAGAGAAAGGGAAAGGGGATGTGACTTGATATACTGCCTTTCTGTGGTTACAATCAAAGTGGTTTACATGTATTATATATAGGTACTTATTTTGTACCTGGGGCAATGGAGGGTTAAGTGACTTGCCCTGAGTCACAAGGAACTGCAGTGAGAATTGAACCCAGTTAACCAGGATCAAAGCCCACTGTACTAACCACTAGTGCATACTCAGTGCATTTTTTCTAGTGAAAAAGGTGCCGGTACTCAAATGCCAGGCCACGGTTCAGGGCTGGGGTGATCACCGAGGGACCCACCCCATAATAACCAGGCCCCCTGCAACTAGTCACAGAGTCTATGACAAGGCAGAATTTTGGGTGATTTACACTTCTTCGATGGCTTGTATTAAGATCAATGGGAGCTATTCTCAGGTTTTTGAGCTTTATAAGGGAACAAGGCAGAGGTGTCCTCTCTCCCCTTTACTCTTTGCTTTAGTGATAGAGCTCTTGGCTCAGAGAGTGTGGGATCAGGCTGGGATTACTGGGTTTACTGTGTGATACAGATTATAAATTGAGACTGTTTGCTGACGATCTACTGTTTGCACTGACCAGTCCAAAAGACTCCCTGTTAGCAGTCATGAATGAGTTAGAGTGTTATGGAAGGGTGTATGGCTTTCAAGTTAATATGCCTAAATCAGAGGTGTTGTATATTACTTTCCCTCCTGATCAAGAGGTAGAATTATGGGCTCAATTTCCCTTCTGATGGGCGAAGGTGGCACTCTGCTACATAGGGATCAAGACTGGGAGCCCTGGGACTAGTATATATGATCTTAATTACGGTCCTATATTGAAGCGGGTCTGGGATGACTTGGTGATGTGGGATAGCTGTTGTCTGTCTTGGATGGGGTGTATTACAGCAGTTAAGATGATGGTACTACCTCAGCTTCTATATCTTTTTCAATTCTTGCCTATTCCTGTAGATGAGCCAGTTTTGCAGGAACTGCAGAGCTTGGAGTCTCACTTTATTTGGGCTTGCCATAGCCTAAGGGTGACACAAGCAATTTTGTGCTTGAATAGAATGAATGTGTGTGTGTGTGGGGGGGGGGGTTGACGATCCCGAATATCAAGAAATATTACCAGGCCGCTCAATTGCGTGCTTTGGTAGAGTGGCAGGCGCAAGATCCTAAACAATGGGTAGATCTTGAATAGATCGACAGAGGAAAGTCCCCCTTGCTTCATTTCCTTGTCTGCCTTGGGGTGGGACAATGAGATTGGGTGGTGGTGGTACTTTTTGTAAGCTTACCTTGAAGGTATGGAGGGGTGCTTGACATTTATTACTTGATGGGAGGAGGTGCTCTTGGTACACGCCAGTTCGATTCAACAGAGAGTTTGAGCCTGGGAGGGGTAATGGTTTATTTAGGCGATGGGAGACCCAGGGTTTAGTCTATGTGTCAGTTTGTAAACCAGAGTTCCGGAGATGTATGTCTCAGGGGCGTAGCCAGGCAACAGATTTTGGGTGGGCCTAGGCAAGAAGTGGGTGGGCAACAAGTGTTCTCCGCCCCCCTCCCCCACAAAAAAAAAATATCTCAGCTGCAGGAAAACGCTTCTTTCCACCTTGGTAGTCTGAAGCAGGCATGCACTGAAAACTGAGCATGCGCAGGTGCCAGTATCGTGGAGAGTAGCGTTTTTATTACCATCAGGGGGAAGTCTTCAGCTGGCGGAGCTTGGGATTCTCACCAGCTAACACTAAACGTGTGCTACTGTTGGGTGGGCCTGAGCCCTATGTGGGTGGGCCCTGGCCCACCCAGGCCCACCTGTGGCTACGCCACTGGTATGTCTATTTTATGAACTGCAGGATACATATGATTTGTTGCCTTATGACCTTTTTCCCCTATTTGCAAGTCAATCATTTTTTGCAATTCTCTGGTATATTGAGGGAATTAGGCCTGGGGAAGACTGGTTTTGAGAAGCTGTTTAGATCTACATTATTGTGGAGGAGTAGCCTCAGGGCTTGTTTTGAGGGGGTACTTGGGGGTACACACACATGCTGCAGTATGCAGTAGAACTACTTACCCTGGCAAAGTGGTCGCTCCCCAGCAGGGTCTGTAGAAGTATGGGTAGCTGTGCGTTCAGATGAAGTTTGTGGCACAGCTCTGTCAGCTCTTCCTTGTCCAGATACCCAGTTCCAGTGGTGTCACAGCTACTGAAGACTTCTTTGAGCTGGGACACATATTTATTCTCGTCCACTCTGTCCATCCCATAGCAGGCTGCAGTTGATCTGTGATGGGGCAATAGGGACAACAGATTTGAACATTATGTCATGCCTAAAATTAGAGAGATGGCAGAAGAAAACAAAGTGCTATTGGTGCTGAAATGTTTTTTATTGTAGATCAAACCTAGACTTGACACGGGCCACGTTTCGGCCACTGGGTCTGCATCAGGAGTCTAGACACATGTAAAAACATGTGTACGTAGATGGAAAATGTTCATATACCAAAAGGAAGTCAAGAAGCTATCTTTATTACCATTTTCCAAAAATGACAAGCTAGGATACGTATTCCACACAAATGTCAAACTTCTAACAGTCCATAAAGAATATTTCAACAGCAATAGAGCTTTTTTTCTTGTCACCTCCACTGTTTTGTTAACTCTGACAGAGAATTGTGGAGGATTGTTCTCTTTCTTTCTTGATACTTAAAATTACCCTATGATATTCAACCCGCAGCAGTCAGCATCATTTCAAAACTGTATGAAAGGACTATCAATATAGAAACACATTTCATTTCCTTTTCAAATTAGTAAACAAGGGGGTTATCACTATCAAGTTAAAATCTTGTGCATCGATCAAGAATTTAGTCAATAGAAACAGAACAAAAGTACATTTACTGAGCAAACAATACCCATGTTTCAACCTGCCCTGTGATTTATGGAGCTGAACATTCCAAGCATCCTTGCCAGACACTCCTTTCCTATTTCTGAAGGACCATGAAGGAGGAAACATTTATACCTTTCAAAGAGGTGATGAAAATTAGACAGCACCCAATACACATGCACATAGAAGAGATGATCGTAATTCATATATAGCTCTTTGTTTTTACTGGCTAGCTGGTTTTATATGTACACTCAGGATGGCTGGGGCAAGCAGGTACCCCATGCTACTTGGGTTCCTTGTGATCAGGGGAAAGAAATATCTTTCAGAGCCTTAGGCTTCAGGAGTTGTCTGGCACAATTCCCATCTTAGGGGGGAAAAACCTCACACAACACATCCGTTTGGAGCAGTCCAAACCAAAAATCCTTCACTAAGTAACTTGAGGCAGTTGAATAACTTGATGGACAGTGCATTTCCCCTAGGTACAACGGATTTGTTGGTATGAGACAGTATACCTCCCCTGATCAAGAGATAGTTGTTTATGCGCTCCATCGTCAGTCGGTATTAAATTAAGCACTCATCGATTGACCCCTGATGAAGGCTTTTTAAAGCTGAAACATGGACTGTGTAGGGTCCAAATAAAGTTGTGTTTGGAGCATCTTATCCTGGTGTTTGGACTGATCTCTTGAAGTTGGTTTCTTTTTCCACTTCTTTTTGTTGGTGTTGTTTTCTTGTGGAAAGTGTGAACCCCATCTGGTTTTTGCGGAAAGGGGGTGGAACTCCTCTCATATGAGGAAAGGCTAAAGAGGTTAGGTCTTTTCAGCTTGGAAAAGAGACGGCTGAGGGGGGATATGAGTGAGGTCTATATAATCCTGAGTGGTGTAGAATGAGTAGAAGTGAATTGATTTTTCACTCGTTCCAAAAGTACAAAGACTAGGGAACACTCAATGAAGTTACATGGAAACATTTTTAAAACAAATAGAGGAACTATTTTTTCACTTAACGAATAGTTAAGCTGTGGAATATGGGTGTCTTAGCATTTAGCGTGCCTTAGTAAAAAGACCGTTTAGTTTGCATTCATAAATTGGGAATTGATCTCCCTGTGACTATTGGCTGGTAGGAGTCTTCCATTTATGTCTAATACTTGTATGGATATTTATTGAGGTTTTTTTCTTGTTTCTTTTGCATCTCTTCTTTTTGTTGTGCAAGTTTTATACTTTTAATAAATTGTTAAAATCAATAAAGATAAAATTATATTTTAAAAAAGTATAGAAGAATAGGGAAAGATGTGTTGAAGTTTATATTTTTTTTGTTCTTGCACTTTCCCGGTTTTTTGGGCTACTGGTTCAGTTTGAACTGGGGTTAAGATTCAGACCCCTAAACCTTCATTTGAAGCTACTGGTTTTTATATGCCCTCCCACTCTCTTGACCCAGTCATTGCAGCAATAGTTCTTGGTCAGGGGGCCATGCACTAGAGCTCCTTCTGGAATCCTACAGTTTAGGATCCTAAATCTGACCCCCAGGTGTCATTGTTGCATTACTGGGCCTCCTTCTCCAGAGGGATGGCTAATGTTTCCAGCTGACCTGGAAGGCAGAATCCTGATCCAAGTCTTCCATATAGCACTGAACAGTCCTGCCACTGAGCCACCAGGCCAGCTATTCACAGCCTGCAAATCCGAATTCAGAGAATGAGGTGAAAGTCATGTGATCACAGAAGTGATAAACTTGGCCTAGAAAAGGGGAGAAGGAGAATATGTGAATGGTCAGAATTTTAACCTCATAGAAAGCTCTCCTTAGCCAACAGCCATTCCCAAGATATATCAGGAAGCCAATATATAAACATTTATCATAAATAAATAAGAGGCAGGATAGCTGAGGCTACAGATCAAAATTTCTGCTAACGACTGATTTTCAATGAGGAGTTTTCTATTGTAGTCTTAATCTTCTTATGCATCATGTTTGCATAGTGAAAGTGTTTTACAGATCATGTGTCTTCAGTATTTATCTATGTAGGTCTCCCTTGGGAAGCTCGAGGCGGTTTCCAACATATTTAAATATAAAAATCAGTAAACAAAATCAATATAATATGATATCATAAAAGGACAGAACCCTCCCATTTATCTCAACCCTCAAATGCCTTCAAGCAAAAGGCTAGGGTGAAGCACCGTGTTTTATATCATTTCTGGAACAACATTTGCTCTTTAATCATTCTCAGTTCCCATGGGCCACTATTCCAAAGCTATGGTTTATATATGAAAAGGTCTATTTACCAGGATCAACTAATTTTGTTCTTTCAAAACGTTCTAGGAGAAGAAGTTGTAAGTAAAGAAGTGAATGATGGGTTCTGCCAAATAGTTCACACCAAAATTATTTAGGTCCTTAAACAGCTAAACTGAGATCTTAGACAATGATCTAATGGGAGTCAATATAAGATCTTCAGTACTGGGCTAATCTTTTCTCTTGTTATCCTACTACTGAAACCAAGCTATGCTATGCCATGCCAATAGAATTTTATATCCCGCAAAATCCCTGAAACAACAGGTTCAGAGTGGTTTACAAACATTAATAAAAATACAATATCAAGAGAGGCCCGATCCAAGATGGCATCATAGTGACTGATCGTACCTGCAGCACCTTGGATCTTGTCTTGATTCGTTGTATTGGAGCGTCTCCCTGCCTGTTTGAGTATGGTCAAGAGTTTGGGATATATTGTTGTAAAATTAATAAAGGAAAAATACAATATCAATATTAAATATCAACACTGATTTAAAATAACCAAGTCTTTAATCTCTTTCTAAACACACAAGGGCTGTTTTACAGAGCGGCGGTAAACTCAAACCGGGCTTACCGCTCACTCTTTCTGGACTACTGCCAGCCCAACATGGCCACCGGCAGTAATCCCGGCCCGAGCATGCACCATTTCGGGGGGAAAATGACCCCCCCCCCCCCCGAAATGGATTGTGCGGCGATAACCCAGCAGTAATTAGGCATAGCCACGTGCTGCCTGGTTACTGCCAGGTTAACGTGGGAGCCCTTATCGCCACCTCAGTGGGTGGCGGTGAGGGCTCCCCATTGCATGGCCATGCGGTATGAGTTCTCTTACTGCATGGCCATATGTGCCTGGGGTATTTTTACCCGCTGCGGTAAAAAGGGCCCTGGCACGTGGGAAAAACAGCCCCCGCTGCCACTGCAGGGCCCTTTTACCTGCAGCTTGGTAAAAGGACCCCACTATAAGAAGGACTTTGATGAATATATAAGGGTAACATATTCCATTGCTTAACCGCATAGTAAGAAAAAGATCCTTCATGAACTTTCTTATAATGTATGCCTTGAACAGTTGGAAAAGACAGCAATAAACCGTTTCTCTCAACTGAAGGCATCTCATCTACATTTTAGGCTCCTTATTTTTTAAAAATCATTATCTCTAAATATATTCTCTATACAAATCATATTTATTGAAAATATATTCAAATTTCAAGTACTTATTAAAAATGTGTTCTTTTTAATCTTTTTAAAAATAATTTTTAAGGTACTCAGTACACCCCCATAACTCCACCCTGGGATATTATGGTATCCAGATGAAAATCACTGCACCTTCAGTGCTATAACAGTTATAATTTTCATCTGACTGGACAATCCAAATTATTTAATATTATCCACAATTATGGCTCATTGGTCTCAATATGGACCATGTTTCACTTTGCACTTCGTCAGGAGATCAAACTGCTCTGGATAAGGTTTGCTGACTTTTCTCATAATGGCGCCCTGCTCCCCAGAATGCCAACACATGTGATTCTGCCATAGTAAAAAATTTGGAAATCCATGGTCTAACAGAACCCTAGTCCTCCTTAAACAAATTCCTCACCTGGCCACCTTAACAAGACCAGAGCAGGAAAACAGGCAGCACAGCAGGTCCCAAATTAGAAAATGTAACAGCCTGGGATTATAGAAAGTCAAGGAGCTGTTTTTTTTTACCTTTTTGGCCCCCACCCTAGATTATCAAATATCCACTACCCAATATATAAAGTGAGGAAAGACCAAGGCTGCATATGAGAAAGGTTAACTGCTTTATTTATCAAGTACAAATCACACGGGAGACAAGGATGTTACACATCCGTGTTAGCTGCACAAGCTCTCCAGTAAAATACTTCTGTGCAATAACTTATATAAGTTCATTAAAGAAGCAGATCATACATAGGTAATATGACAATAATCACACTTATTGGATATGATAATATTGTGGTTAATACCAATTGGATCTAAGATAATAATATGGTTAAAGCTTATTGGTTATATGATAATAATGTGGTTAATGCTTACTGTAAATGCTAATAATGGGGTTATCTATTCTTAGAAAACCTTATCAGGCCTAGTCTTTCTCACTTGGGAACTCATGGTTCTGTTTTTCACCTGAACATCTGTTACCACAAGTTTGCTAACCATGGCAGCAGTTATGCTCTTCCACCCCTGCTCCTTCCTTATTCTTGCTTGCACCTGCATGTCTCAACAGATCATGGGTTTTTGAATCACCCTTGAGTTAAATCAATTGTCACTGTCACTGAGGCCTGCCAGACTATTTGTAATTGCAGGCCCTGAACCAAAGTCAATAGTCAGGTTCATAATACACATCTCCCCCCTTGAAAGCCTTAGAGAATAAGGGCTTCACATAAGTAGTGTCTCTGAAAACGAGTGTGGTCCTGCACCCAGACTCGTTCTCACACCTCTAAGCTCAGAGTTATTACAGCTCGGTTTAGTGCCCCAGTCGCAGGCTGTCTTAGGTTGCAGGCCTCTTGGAGCCCCTCAGCAGGATCAGACTCCAGTTGCTGTCTTACCCGTCATGGCCGTACGACCTCGTGAGCACTAAGAGGTGACTTCTATACTTCAAGAGACGAGATACAGGGGAGTGTATAGTCATGGGATATTGACAAGTGAGGAGCATGGAGCAAAGGTGATAGTGGCAAGGTTGCAAAGTGTTATGGGCAACATATAGGCAACAACCCCTTTCATTACCATGTGTAGTCCCTCAGGAGATGGACAGGACCATTACCTACTGGGTATATAAACAGCTCTAAACAGGGGTTTCTATATCATGTTATAATCAGTCCCTAATACAGCTTTAAGCAGAGCTCTCGATATCATATGACTCCTCTTCACTAGGAGGAGTTTGCATTTGTGCATAAACAGGGTCATCATTATTGGGAACAGGTTGCATTTCAGCATAGGCAGTATTAGCATCAGGAGTAGGCTGTAAGGGTTCATACAGGGCTAAGGCATACCCTGCAGGCTCTTTTGATGTAAGCAGTTTCAATCAATTTTAACACCAAACCTCTAACATGGTATTACACAACAACCAAGAAGCACAAATATAGCAACAACAATTATGACGGTGGTTAGGCCAGACAAAATGAAATTTTTCCATTTCCCAAAGGCATTGTCTAATCATCCTATCCAGGATGTGTCTATCCCTGAATTCTCTGCAAGTTCCTCAGCCAAAGTAGTGAGTCCATGCAGGGCCTTAGTGATAGTGCCATCTGGTGCAGTATTGTTTGGAATAAAAATGCAACAATGGCCTCCTAACATGGTACAAACCATGCCCTTTTCCACCAACATCATATCGAGAACCATACGATTCTCCCAGGCCATTCGGCTGGTGGCATCAAGTTGTTCATCAATGCATTTCACTGCATCACGGGTGTAGTTGATGAAACGCTGTTGGTTATAACAAATGTAATTAATCCAATCTACATTTTTATTAATTGTGACCCACCAAAATAAAGATTCAAAACCTGCAGCAATCTGATTTCGAGCCTTAAACTCATCTGGCACCCCCCTTGGAACACCTATAGTGCCAATGTAAACGTTATCATCAAAGGAACCAGGGATTGGTTGTTCTTCTTCTTCTCGCTTCCTCCTTGAGTGGGCAGGTTCAGTGCCTCCTAGATGTAGGGATGCTATGGTGAGGGGATCATGAGTTGGACCAAAGCACATTGCCCATGCATGGTAAGGTACAAGGTTTTAAATCCATAATACCACCAAACATCTGCCCGAGGGTTGGAGAATTTGGAATAATCAATAGAGTTGACGGCGAGGACTCTAAAATCACATGCGGACAAATTTCCAACAAATTGAGGGTTAGCAACATCCATTCGTTGAACCTTAAGACAGACTAGGCAGACACAAGTTAAGGACCATAACAGAAGTCTAACAGGAGTAGAAGTAGGACTATAGCGTCAATTAACAACAAAAGTAAAGCAAAAATGAAAATAAAGTAAAACAATAATCCCAAAGGAATAAGTACCACCTCTATACTATTTGTCTTTTGGTGAATCAGGGACATACAAGCAATCAGTAAAATATCAACAATTTTCAACACAGATGCTATAACACAAAGTTGATTACCAGTTAACATTAAGCCAATGTAGTAAATACAAAGTAAATGCTAGGATAAGAATGAAATCAATTATAAATCCATACAGTCCATAGATTTGTACAGTAAATCTCAATCTATGGACTGTATGGATTTATAATTGGTTTCATTCTTACCCTAGCATTTACTCCAAAACAGATTCCAGGAATGTTAAGGACTGCCAAAAAGAAGTTTAAGTATTGCAGCCTGCAAGGTAGGACAGACTTATTTATATGGGGCCAGAAACTCTGCTTTGATGACCTTTTTGATAATGAATTGGTAGGCCTGTTAGGGAACTAGGTCTCTGTTGTAGATGTTGTGTTGCTTCTGAGCTGTTGTCTGGTTGCACATGTATAGCCCTGGGCTTGAATGTTCGCCCATGGTACCACAACAAGTTAATTAATAGGTTTACACACATACAATCAAGTTTGCATGCACTAAAAATTTTAAGACATGTAAACAAGCTGAATGCATGCAAACAGAATGTCAATCCCTAGTAACTGGCTACTAGTTACTAACCCCCTAATATTCAGCCAACAACGGTGAATGTTTTTTTAAACGCTTACCATCGCTGGCTGAATTAGCCCCCAGTATTCAGAGCCGAGCCATCTCCAGGCACCGACACTAAATATTGGGGGTTAAGTGTGGGCAGACAGGCGTCCAGAGTTTATGCAGGCCCCGGCTGAATAGCAGGTTGGGACCCGCATTTTTAAAAAAGTATTTTCCTCCTCCCTGCCACCCAATGTTCAGCCCAACAATAGCCTCCCCCCAGGTGGCACCCTTGCAACAACAGGCCCCCAGCCAGAGAGCATCCCTATCCCCCAGTCAGGATAAGACCCTGGTGGTCCAGCAGGGCACTGGGGGCAGAAGCAAACCCCCCTCGCTCTTGCCCCTAGCGGCATCTTCTTTAAAATCGTTTCCATGACCTCTCACAGCAGTCTCCCGGTACTGCAAGTACCGTGAGAGGTCGTGGCAGCCATTGTAAAGAAGCTGCCACTAGGGGCAAGAGCATGGGGGGGGGGGGTTACTTCTGCCCCTGATGCACTGCTGGACCACAAGGGAGGTCAGGTAAGCCCCAGATGGGTCCTATCCTGACTGGGTGGTGGGAATGGGGATGCTGCCCAGGGAGGGGCTTTTGTTGCGGGGGTGCCATTTGAGGGAGGGACTGTTGTTAGGGGGGTGCACATTGGGTGCGGGGATGGGAGGGGGCAAGAATGAGGAAAATACTTTTTTTTTTAATGCGGATCCCCGGCTGATATTCAGCTGGGGCTCGCATAAGATAAGCGGGTGAATTTAGGACAGCTTTTGAACTTATGCAGGCCTCAGCTGAATATTGCCGGTGCCCCCTTTTTTGGGGGCTGGTCAAATGTGATATTCAGTGGCATGCCCCACTTTAGTGCCACTGAATATCGACGGTTGGGCAGTGACAGGCGATTTAAGTACTTTGGATATCTGTCCCTATATGTATGGCCATCCTTTGAAATCTATTGACTGTGGCATCTAATGGTTAGATATATTATCATACTTGGTTTCAGTTTATTATTTTTTTCCAAACCAACGGAATGTTTGGGAACCGCTCCATTTAATCCACTCCTCCCTTCTAGTCACAGACACATACAGAGACAATATACACAGGCAACACAGATACAAACACACGCACACACAAAGAGGGGCATAATCGAACGAGGCGCCCAAGTTTTCATGAGGGCATCCTCGCAGGACGGCGCTGCAAAGGGGCGGGGAAACCCGTATTATCAAAACAAGATGGGCGTCCATCTTTCATTTCGATAATACGGTCGGGGACGCCCAAATCTCAAAATTTAGGTTGACCTTAGAGATGGTCGACCTAAATGTTGAGATGGTCGACCTTAGAGATGGTCGTCCCCGGTTTTCGGCCATAATGGAAACCGAGGACGCCCATCTCAAAAATGACCAAATCTAAGCCCTTTGGTCATGGGAGGGGCCAGAATTCGTAGTGCACTGGTCCCCCTGACATGCCAGGACACCAACCGAGCACCCTAGGGGGCACTGCAGTGGACTTTACAAATTCCTCCCAGGTGCATAGCTCCCTTACCTTGGGTGCTGAGCACCCCAACCCCCCCCCAAAACCCACTCCCCACAACTGTACACCACTACCATAGCCCTAAGGGGTGAAGGGGGGCACCTACATGTGGGTACAGTGGGTTTCGGGTGGGTTTTAGAGGGCTCACATTTACCACCACAAGTGCAACAGGGTAGGGGAGGAAGGGCCTGAGTTTGCCTGCCTGAAGTGCACTGCACCCACTAAAACTGCTCCAGGGACCTGTATACTGCTGTCATGGAGCTGGGTATGACATTTGAGGCTGGAAAAAAAAAATTTAAGTTTTTTTTTTAGGGTGGGAGGGGGTTGGTGACCACTGGGGGAGTAAGGGGAGGTCATCCCCGATTCCCTCCGGTGGTCATCTGGTCAGTTCGGGCACCTTTTCATGGCTTGGTCGCAAGAAAAAATGGACCAAGTAAAGTCAACCAAATGCTCGTGAGGGACGCCCTTCTTTTTTCCATTATCGGCAGAGGACGCCCATCTCTTAACCACGCCCCATCCCGCCTTCGGTACACTGCTGACACGCCCCCGTGAACTTTGGTTGTCCCTGCGATGGAAAGCAGTTGAGGACGCAAAAAATCAGCTTTCGATTATGCCGATTTGGGCGACACCCAGATGTATCTCTCCACACCGGTCATCACCGTGGAGACCCAGGCCAAGGTATCGGCCTGCTTATCCGACATTGCTGCATGGATGTTCAACCGCCACCTGAAACTGAACATTGCCAAGACCGAGCTTATCGTCTTTCCACCAAAACCCACTTCTCCTCTTCCTCCGCTCTCGATCTCAGTTGATAACACCCTCATCCTCCCCGTCTCATCTGCCCGCAACCTCGGAGTCATCTTCGACTCCTCCCTCTCCTTCTCTGCGCATATCCAGCAGACAGCCAAGACCTGTCGCTTCTTCCTCTTTAACATCAGGAAAATTCGCCCTTTCCTCTCTGAGCACACCACCTGAACTCTCATCCATGCTCTCATTACCTCTCGCCTTGACTACTGCAACCTACTCCTCACTGGCCTGCCACTTAACCATCTATCCCCCCTTCAATCAGTTCAGAACTCTGCTGCTCGTCTTATATTCCGCCTGAACCGATATACTCATATCACCCCTCTCCTCAGGTCACTTCACTGGCTTCCGATCAGATACCGCATACAGTTCAAGCTTCTCCTTCTTACCTACAAATGCACTCAGTCTGCAGCCCCTCATTACCTCTCTACCCTCATCTCCCCTTACGTTCCCACCCGAAACCTCCGCTCACAGGACAAATCCCTCCTCTCAGAACTTTTCTCCACCCCCGCCAACTCCAGACTCCGCCCATTCTGCCTCGCCTCACCCTATGCTTGGAATAAACTTCCTGAGCCCCTACGCCAAGCCCCCTCCCTACCCATCTTCAAATCCTTGCTCAAAGCCCACCTCTTCAATGTTGCTTTTGGCACCTAACCTTTATACCTTTCAGGAAATCTAGACTGCTCCAATTTGACTGCCCCTACTTGACTGACTGTACATTTGTCCATTAGATTGTAAGCTCTTTGAGCATCGACTGTCCTTCTATGTTAAATTGTACAGCGCTGCGTAACCCTAGTAGCGCTTTAGAAATGTTAAATAGTAGTAATAGTAGTATAGAACAGTGTAGAAAAATTATCACAAAATACAGCCTTTATTAGTGCTGTTTCCACCAGCTACAATAATTTTTAAACCTGTTTTAGTGATATTCAATTTTTATTTCATGATATTTATATCAACATATGGGATGATTTCAAATGAAAAAGCTGTCAAATAAGTTAAAAAATTTTTTTTTACATCTTTTGTCCTCCACATTTTAAGGCACTGCCTATCCAACTGGAACAGCTTTTGACTTACAGATGGACCATGCATAGGCAGTCCCTTATTTCTAATAATCTTTTTGCTATTGTTTTGGGTGAACCAGTGTGGCGGCAATCTCCACCTACTGGCTTCAACCCATATAATAGGCTAGATAGGCTCACCCCGCCTCCTGTTTTATCTAATCTTCTTGCTCACTCCTGCCTCTGTGCTGCCATCTTGAAAAATGGCGATACCTGACCCTGCGCAATGCTTCCTGGGATGCACTGAGTGGGGTTGGTCTGTCAAATAAGGGAATGTTTCTCTTGTTTAGTAATTTGGGGGGGGGGGGTGAGTTGGGAGGAGTTAGAGTGGTCACTAGACTATCAAGGAGTTTGATTTTAATGTGAGGGACAGGAGGGGGGTTGAATCATTACAAGGGGGAAGGAGGCGGCAGGCCACTAGACCAAAGGGGCTAATCCAGAAAGCTACATCAAGGGCGGGGAGTTTGTGTCAGTTAAAAACTTGGCAGCTTTTTGTTTGTTTGTTTTTAATATTCCCTTTCCTGTTATTCCATGAGCCAATCACCACTCACACACCAATAGGAACAGGGACATTTTGCACTGAGCTGTAGATTACTGTTGTGTTTTTAATATGGCAATAATTTGCATGCTCATCGATTAATACATCACTGCAGTATATTTGTAAGCTAATTTCATGTTAGAAGCCACACGCTCAGCATGGAAGTTTGGCTTTCTTTATCAACCCCAGACAGCTGTGATCAGAGAGAGAGAGAACAAAGACAGGATGATCAGAGTAGTAAAATACATTCACACCTGGAGTGAGCCATGAATCTATTTTCAATTCAGCTGTTTTACGCTAGAGTTTCCCTTTGAAGTTCTTTTGTAGGAATATGGCAACCTTAAAGTCAGTTAGAGAGTGCCCTGGAAGTTTGAAATGTTCTCCTACTGGTTTTTGAATGTTGCTACTTCCAATATCAGATTTGTGTCCATGTATTCTTTTTCTTAGGGGCTGGTCCGTTTGCCCTATGTAGACAGCAGAGAGACATTGCTGGCAGATGACATTGGAGGAAGAGCAGGCAAGTGAGTCCTGGATCCTATAGTTGGGTCCTGTTATAGTGTTATCTGGGTGAATGTGGGGGACAGAGCTGGCATCTGGGTTTCTGGTAGGGTCTTTTCCCTGTTTGGGTGTCATTTTTAAACAGTGGTTGCTGGCCAGTATCTGTTTGTCAAATGCCAAGATAGGAGTGCCATCTTAGGCCTGTCAGAGAGTGCCATCAATATCTAGGATGGGGTATAGATCGTTGATGATACTTTTCAGCTGGGAGCTGTAGGTAACAACTAGGGATGTTATTTTCTTTTTAGAATGGTCCTGTAGTAGATTGTTCTTGGGTATTTGTTTGACCTTGTTGATTTATTGGGTGGATAATGTAATCTCAAAAATGTCTGTTGTGGTTTCTCCATATAGGAGAGGAGTCAGAACAAATGTTGTTGTAGCATAAGGCTTGGCCGTAGACAACGGACTAGTAGTAAATGATTGGTGGAACCTGGAAGCAGTGGCAGTCAGTGGGTTTCCAATATAATGTGGCTCTTATGCATCCCTCATGTAATTGCATACCAGTATCCAGAAAGTGGAGTGGAGGAGTGGCCTAGTGGTTAGAGTGGTGGACTTTGGTGCTGGGGAACTAGGTTCAATTCCCACTGCAGGCACAGGCAGCTCCTTGTGACTCTGGGCAAGTCACTTAACCCTCCATTGCCCCAGGTACAAATAAGTACCTAAGCCACATTGAGCCTGCCATGAGTGGGAAAGCATAGGGTACAAATAAAAAAAAAAGTGAACCTCCTGCATAATTGTTTTAGACTCAGATTGATGGTGGGGTACAGTTTCTTGAATTCTTCATGGAATTCCTTCAGGGTTTCAAGTCCATGGGTCCAGATGAGGAAAATTATTATCAGTGTATCTCAGGTACAGTAGAGGCTTCTGTTCTACGTCAACCGTGAATGTTATGGAGCCATGTGGGTACAAATAGCAGTGCCACTGACTTGAATGTACAAGTGCTCTTCAAATCTGAAATAATTGTGTGTGAGGACAGAGTGGCAGAGTTTTGTGGCCAGGTCAGCAGTAGCAGCATTTGGGATGAGCTTCCTCATGGCTTGCATTTCATCTTCATGGGGGATGTTGGTGTAAAGGGATTTGAGATCAATTGCTGCCAAGATGCTATTGTCTGGAGGGTGTTCAATATAACGGAGTTCCCTTAGGAAGTAAGATGGTAAAATTATGTATAATCATACCTGATAATTTTCTTTCCATTAATCATAGCTGATCAATCCATAGACTGGTGGGTTGTGTCCATCTACCAGCAGGTGGAGATAGAGAGCAAACTTTTGCCTCCCTATATGTGGTCATGTGCTGCCGGAAACTCCTCAGTATGTCGATATCAAAGCTCCATCCGCAGGACTCAGCACTTAGAGAATTACACCCACGAAGGGACACTCTGCCCAGCTCACCACCGCCGAAACGGGGGAGGGGAATTAACCCAGCTCATCCCCACACAAGTGGGGGAGGGGAATCCGTCCAGCTCATCCCCGCGGAGCGGGGGAGGGACACCACACCCGCCGATGCGGGGGGATCTGGCTTATCCTGCAACCGCAACCGCGGGAGGAGCTGACTGACCCTAACACCGCCGAAGCGGGAGGGGTACAAAGCTGCCCTACAGCCGCACGAAGCGGGAGGGAGTGCCGGCAGAATTTATGTCTCAATCCAGCCCCGTAAAACGGAGGGGAGAGGAATGCAGCAGCTCACTGTAACACAAACTCGTCTCAACTCTTGAAGAATCCAAGTGAAAGAACTTGAACACGAAGTCTTTCTGAAATAACTGAAGACTAAACTTGAACCTGAAATGCAACCAGAATAAAAACAGAACAGATATCTGGGAGGGGCTATGGATTGATCAGCTATGATTAATGGAAAGAAAATTATCAGGTATGATTATACATAATTTTACCTTCCATATCATCAAGCTGATCAATCCATAGACTGGTGGGATGTACCGAAGCAGTACTCACCCAGGGCGGGACATTGAAATCCCTGACCTCAACACTGAAGCTCCAAACCGGGCCTCCGCCCGTGCAGCCACAGTCAAACGGTAATGCTTGGAGAATGGATGAGCCGAAGCCCAAGTTGCCGCCTTGCATATCTCTTCCAAGGAGACGGATCCGGCCTCTGCCATCGAGGCCGCCTGAGCTCTCGTGGAGTGAGCCTTCAGCTGGATAGGCGGCACCTTCCCCGCGGCCACATAAGCCGCTGCAATGGCTTCCTTGACCCATCTTGCCACTGTAGGCTTAGCAGCCTGCAGACCCTTACGAGGACCTGCAAACAGGACAAACAGATGATCCGATTTCCGGAAATCATTGGTCACTTCCAAGTATCTGAAGATGACTCGTCTCACATCCAGATATTTAAGAGCAGAGTGCTCCTCTGGGTAGTCCTCCCTACGAAAGGAAGGGAGACAGAGCTGCTGATTCACATGGAAGCGAGAAACAATCTTGGGCAGGAAGGAAGGCACTGTGCGAATAGTCACTCCTGCCTCAGTGAACTGCAGAAAAGGCTCTCGACATGAGAGCGCCTGGAGCTCGGAAACTCTTCTGGCTGAAGTGATAGCCACCAAAAAGACTGCTTTCAACGTCAGGTCTTTCAGAGATGCCCTCGACAAGGGTTCAAAAGGCGGCTTCTGCAATGCTCTTAGCACCAGGTTGAGATTCCACGCAGGCACCACTGAGTGCAGAGGAGGGCGCAGGTGATTAACTCCCTTGAGAAAGCGCACCACATCTGGCTGCGAAGCCAGGGAAGCACCCTTCAGGCGGCCCCTGAAGCAAGCCAGAGCCGCTACCTGGACTTTAAGGGAACTGAGCGACAGGCCTTTCTCCAGACCTTCTTGCAGGAACGCCAACACTGAAGAAATTGGAGCAGTGAAGGGAGAAAGTGAGCCTGCTTCACACCATGCTGCAAAGATACACCAAACCCTGGCGTAAGCAGTAGAAGTAGAGCGTTTCCTCGCTCTCAGCATAGTGGCGATGACCTTGTCTGAGAAGCCCTTCTTCCTCAGACGCTGCCGCTCAATAGCCAGGCCGTAAGACCAAAGGGAGAGGGATCCTCCATCACCACGGGACCCTGATGTAACCGGCCCTGCTCCACTGACAGCCGCAGAGGATCGTCGACTGAGAGCCTGATCAAGTCCGCATACCAGGGACGTCTGGGCCAATCCGGACCCACCAGGATTACCCTGCCGGGATGCTTTGCCACCCGGTCTAGCACCCTGCCCAACATGGGCCAGGGCGGGAACACATAGAGGAGCTCTTGTGTCGGCCACTGTTGGAGAAGAGCATCTACTCCCAGGGATCGAGGGTCCCGTCCTCTGCTGAAAAAGCGCGGCACTTGGCAATTGGCCGATGACGCCATCAGATCTAGGCTCGGCTGGCCCCAGCGCTTCGTGATGTCCAAGAACGCCTGAGCAGATAGTTGCCACTCTCCGGGCTCCAAGGTATGGCGACTGAGAAAGTCCGCCTTGACATTCATGACTCCGGCAATGTGGGCCGCTGAAAGCTGCTCCAGGTTCGCTTCCGCCCACTGGCAAAGACTCATAGCCTCCTTGGCTAGAGGGGCGCTCTTGGTACCTCCCTGGCGGTTGATATAGGCCACAGCCGTGGCATTGTCCGACAGGACCCGTACAGGCTACAACACCAGTACCGGGATGAACTCCAATAACACCAACCGAATGGCTCTGAGTTCCAGGAGGTTGATAGACCACTTGCCTCTGCAGGAGACTAGAGCCCCTGCGCTGTCCTTCCCAAGCAGTGGGCTCCCCAGCCCATCAAAGAGGCGTCTGTCGTGACGACAATCCACTCCGGGGTCACCAGAGGCAATCCTGCAGACAACTTGTCTGTCTGCGTCCACCAGCTCAGCGCCTTGCGCACTGCTGGGTCCACGGGAAGGCGCACAGCATAATCCTCCGACATCGGAGTCCAGCGCAGCAGCAGAGATAGCTGTAGTGGTCTCATATGAGCCCTGGCCCAGGGCACTACTTCCATCGTGGCCGTCATAGAGCCCAACAGCTGCACGTAGTCCCAAGCCCGAATAGGAGAGGCTACTAGGAACTAGTCCACCTGAGCCTGAAGCTTGACAATCCGATTGTCTGGCAGGAACACTCTGCCCACTTGGGTGTCGAATCGAACTCCCAGATACTCCAGGGACTGAGTCGGGCGCAGCTGGCTCTTCTTCCAGTTGATGATCCATCCCAGGGAGCTCACAAGAGCAACTACCCGGTCCATAGCTTTGCCGCACTCTGCATAAGAGGGGGCTCGGATCAACCAGTCGTCCAGATAAGGATGGACTTGTACTCCTTCCTTTAGCAGGAAGGCCGCTATGACCCCCATTACTTTGGAAAAGGTCCGCGGAGCAGTAGCCAACCCGAAAGGGAGGGCTCTGAACTGGAAGTGTCGTCTCAGGACTGTAAAACGCAGAAAGCGTTGGAGAGGAGGCCAGATGGGAATATGCAGGTACGCTTCCTTGATGTCCAAGGAAGCCAAGAACTCTCCTGCCTTCACTGCCGCTATAACAGAGCGGAGAGTCTCCATGCGAAAGTGCCTCACTTTCCAGGCCCGATTGACCCCTTTGAGGTCGAGGATAGGCCGGACAGAACCTCCTTTCTTTGGAACCACAAAGTAAATGGAGTAACGTCCCTTGCCAATCTGATTTTTTGGCACCGGAACGACCGCACCCAGGCGGATCAGGTTGTCCAAGGTCTGCTGCACTGCCACAGCTTGACCGGAGACTTGCAGGGAGAGAGTACAAACCCGTCTCTTAAGGGTTGGCAGAACTCTAGCTTGTAGCCGTCTCAAATGACTTCCAGCACCCACGCGTCTGAAGTTATAGTGGTCCACTCGCCCAGAAACGAGGACAGCCGTCCTCCAATCTGCACTGGGGCGTGGACCAAGGCCCCGTCATTGGGTACGAGACCCTGGGGGAGGACCGGAGGGAGCACCTCCGGGACGGCGGTCTCTGCGAAAGGAATGCTGCTTGGGGGAGAAATTCCTCTTGAAGGAAGAGGGGGCAGAGGAACCTGACTTGCCCGGGCGGTACCGACGGGCTTCCAGCAACCGTCCTCTGGAGGTACCGGGACGAGTACTAGCCCGAGCCCTGACCTCTGGTAATTTCTTGCCCTTAGACGTGCCGAGATCGGTCACGATTTTGTCCAGCTCGACCCCAAAGAGCAGCTTGCCTTTAAAAGGCAATCTAGCCAGGCGGGATTTAGAGGCGTGGTCAGCAGACCAATGTTTCAGCCAAAGCCACCGCCGCGCAGAGACTGTCTGAGCCATGCCTTTAGCTGAGGCTCTCAAGACATCATACAGCAAGTCTGCCAAATAGGCTAAGCCCGATTCCAGGGCCGGCCAATCAGCCCTCAAGGAAGATCCGAGGGGGAAGCCCGCTGCACCATAGTCAGGCACGCCCTGGCCACATAGGAGCCGCAAACTGAGGCCTGCAAACTTAAAGCAGCTGCCTCAAAGGACGACCTTAAGGCCGCCTCCAATCTTCTGTCTTGGGCGTCCTTTAGGGCCGTGCCACCTTCCACCGGCAACGCCGTTTTCTTAGTCACCGCAGTGATTAAAGAATCCACGGTAGGCCACAGATAGGCCTCACGTTCACTCACAGCCAAAGGATAGAGGCGGGACATAGCCCTAGCCACTTTAAGGCTCGTTTCCGGGACATCCCATTGAGCCGCAATTAAGGTGTGCATGGCATCATGCACGTGGAAGGACCTAGGCGGGCGCTTCGTCCCCAGCATAATGGCAGAGCCAACAGGGGCTGAGGGAGAGACGTCCTCCGGAGAGGAAATCTTCAAAGTGTCCATGGCCTGTAAAAACAGGTTGGGCAAATCCTCTGGGCTAAAAAGCCGCGCTGCAGAGGGGTCATCCGCTCCATCCGAGCGGGGATCTATCTCCTCCAAGGAATCCGCAAAGGACCGTTGGGAGACCTCAGACACGCTGCCCTCATCTACATCGGAGGAGACAAAGTCCTCCAAGGCCTGGAAATCAACCCGAGGGCGTTTACCTCTGGGAACCTCAACCTCTTTATCAGAAGAGGGAGCAGGGGCAGCGTTTTGCATGAGGAAAGCCTGATGCAGCAGCAAAACAAACTCGGGGGAGAAACCCCCCAGACTGTGCACTTCCGCAGCCTGGGCAACAGCCCTAGACGCACTCTCAACCGGCACTCGCAATAGCGGGGGAGAGACATGCTGCGCATCCAAAATGGCGTCCGGCGTGAAACTCCGCGAAGGAGCCGCGCGGGAAGAACGGCGCTTAACTTTAGCCGCTTGTGCCGTCGCCCAAATTAAGGGCATTCATGGCATTAATGTCTCCAACCTCAAGGGCGGCCCACGAAGAAGCCGTCCGAGCCGCGTGGCCGGCCAAGATGGCGGAGGCGAGGAGCGGGGGATGGGCGTTTATGGCGGGAAAAAACCGCCACGCCGGAGGAACGACCGGGACATTCATCGGTCACTAAACTGTCACCCATCAAGGGCGAATCAGGTTGTAAAACCCCCGCATCCCCTCTAGAAGCGCTCCAGCGATCCGGGGAGCGACCCTTTGCGCCCTCGCCCTCCGACGCCATATGCCACGAGGAGAAGAATCGGGGAACCCCCTGCCCGCTATAAAAAGGTAAAATTACCTGCTTGCCGCTCCGAGCTGTAACGAACTGGTGTCCCAGTGAGTAGCTGCAATGAACGTTTAAAGAAACGTCGAATTAAACGCCTTTAAAGACGTTTAAAATTTTTTTTTTTTTAACGGAGCCAGGTTTGCACTTGCTCAAAAGAGCCCTCAACCCCAGGCCTCAACAAAACCTAAGGATTAGGCTTGGAGGCCTAGCCAGAGCTGCTGCTGTGTGTGACCACCACCTGCTGAGATAGAGAACATACTGAGGAGTTTCCGGCAGCACATGACCACATATAGGGAGGCAAAAGTTTGCTCTCTATCTCCACCTGCTGGTAGATGGACACAACCCACCAGTCTATGGATTGATCAGCTTGATGATATGGAAATTCTGTTTTAATTTTCATGGACATTTAATGGAATTGGACCGTGCATCTTCTGTTTTCCACCTGCCTCGAGATATCTGGGCAGCAGTTTCCAAGGGCTCCTGTCAGATGCTCCCAGTCAGATTAAAATAACAACCTATACAACTCTCCATCAACACGCTGATGAGCTTCTCATGGTCTTATCTATTTAGCCCAACAACACTAGGTGCAAGCTTGGCCCTCTGCAGGGCTTAATAATAAAAGTACTAACTTTTAAGTATCAATCATGATTTTAAATAGCATTCATGTGTCTTACAGGCACATATGATTTAATCTACAGCTTCAGCCAAATAAAAAGCGATTGTTTGATGTCTGGATTCAAAATTAATAGCAGACTTTATGAAATTACCATTTTGCCTTTGGCAACAGTTTCCACAATGAACACTTGGACATCTGCCACAGAAAATAATAGTGAACACTCAGACCTAGGAAAACTTTCTGAGGGAGTTTAAAAAAAAACAGCAGCAGAGGCTGGTGGCATCTTAAAGACTAACTGGTTTATGGAGGCCTATAGAAGACTCCTGCACTCTGAGGAGGAAGCACAAAACACCTCAGCAGAACAGAGGGAACAATGTCACTCCTTTTAGTGCAACTGGCCTGAGGAGGATGTGGTAGGGCCTTCCATCTGCTGTAGTAGTGCCCTGTGCTTGTCAGTGTGGAGTAGTGTGGCATTGGGTAGGTTTAAAGGCCCAGGGTTAGTTCTTTGCACATGACCCCACTTTTCTGACCTGCTTTTGAGCTTCTACTGACTTATGCAAATGAGACCCCACAATCCTCCTCATTCTATAACGAGTCACCTAATGTTAGGCGCCAATTGCTCGCTTAAGTTATAGAATACTAAGCACATACGCGCAAGACTGTTACAGTTACACACATAAGTGCTAGTTACATGGAGGGGCATAATCGAACATAGGCGCCCATCTCTAAGGGCGCCCATCTCCGGGGACGAACTAGGGAAGGGATAGCGCTGACCGTATTATCGAAACAAGATGGGTGCCCATCTTTCATTTCGATAATACGGTCTGGGCCTCCCAAATCCTAACATTTAGGTCGACGTTAGAGATGGGCGAACTCAGTTTTCGCCAATAATGAAAACTGAGAGCGCCCATCTCAAAAACGGCCAAATCCAAGGCATTTGGTCATGGGAGGGGCCAGCATTTGTAGTGCACTGGCCCCCCTCACATGCCAGGACACCAACCAGGCACCCTAGGGGGCACTGCAGTGGACTTCAGAAAAAGCTCCCAGGTGCATAGCTCCCTTACTTTGTGTGCTGAGCCCCCCAACCCCCCCCCCCAAAACCTACTCCCCACAACTGTACATGACTACCATAGCTCTTAGGGATGAAGGGGGGCACCTACATGTGGGTACAGTGGGTTTCTGGTGGGTTTTGAAGGGCTCACATTTACCAACACAAGTGTAACAGGTGGAGGGGGCATGGGCCTGGGTCCGCCTGCCTGAAGTGCACTGTACCCACTAAAACTGCTCCAGGGACCTGCATACTGCTGTCATGAAGCTGGGTATGACATTTCAGACTGGCATAGAGGCTGGCAAAAAATGTTTCTAATTTTTTTTTTTAGGGTGGGAGGGGGTTGGTGACCATTGGGTGAGTATGGGGAGGTGATCCCCGATTCCCTCCGGTGGTTATCTGGTCAGTTTGGGCACCTTTTTGAGGCTTGGTCCTGAAAATAAATGGACCAAGTAAAGTCGGCCAAATGCTCGTCAGGGCCGCCCTTCTTTTTTCCATTATCGGCCCAGGGCGCCCATCTCTTACCCACACCCCAGTCCCGCCTTCGCTATGCCTCCGACACGCCCCCTTAAACTTTGGCCGCTCCTGCGACGGACTGCAGTTGAGAGCGCCCAAAATCGGCTTTCCATTATGCCGATTTGGGCAGCTTCAGGAGAAGGGCGGCCATCTCCTGATTTGTGTCGGAAGTTGGGCGCCCTTCCCTTTCGAAAATGAGCAGGATAGTAACATAGTAGATGACAGCAGATAAAGACCTGAACGGTCCATCCAGTCTGCCCAACAAGATAAACTCAGCATAAGCAAATTACATGAAAATACTTTTGAAACAAATAGAAAGAAGTATTTTTTTCACTCAAAGAATAGTTAAGCTCTGGAACTTGTTGCCGGAGGATGTGGTAACTTGTCTAGGTTTAAAAAAGGTTTGTACAAGTTCATAGAGGAAAAGTCCATAGTCTGCTATTGAGACAGACATGGGGAAGCCACTGCTTGTCCTGGGATTGGTAGCATGAAATGTTGCCACTGTTTGGGTTTCTGTCAGTTACTTGTGACCTGGGTTGGGCCACTGTTGAAAGCAGGATACTGGGCTAGATGGACCATTGCTCTCACCCAGTTTGGCTATTATGTTCTTATGTATACTTGATCTCAATTTTTTTCTTGCCATTTTCAGGGCACAGACTGTAGAAGCCTGCCCGGCACTGGCCTTGTTCTCCAATTACTGAAGCTATCAAGAAGCCCCAGTGGTAATTCTATCACTTTAAAGTGTAACTTGCTTAGTGAGTAAATGCAAGGGGGCATGCAAAAGGCGAGGCACATGGGTGGGTCCCACGTTTATACACGACTTACAGAATACTGTAAGTTACGGACAAATTTGTCACATTTAGGTGTGCACATTTACACCTGCAGTTGATATGGCATAAGTGGGCATGCCTAAATGTTATTAGCAGGACAATTTTAGCATGTGTGTTAGCAGTGCTGCTGCATTTGGATTAAATGCAGGCAGTTGCTTGACTGTTTGGTATGGCTCCTGATCGACTGATTTTTGTGTGGCTCTGGCGGATTCTCCCAAAAAGCATCTGTTTACAAGAATATGAAGCTTTTTTTTTTTTTGGGGGGGGGGGGTATACCTGTGTTGCACTTGAGTGAGTTTGATCTGGGGGAGGGTCTTCCCAAACCACGTTGGGAAACTTTTGGACTAACGTATGTAGGCCATCACTATCAGCAGCTCAGTCTCTGCATTATTTGGCTCATGGAGCATTATGGACCCCTTCCAAAGTTACCAAACTGGGGGCTGGTGGTTCTAATAAATGCTGGTTTTGTGGGTCTGATGTGCCAACTCTATCTCATATGCCATTTGCCTGTATAAATTTATAACAATTTTGGTACCAGTATAGGATAGAATTATAAATGTGCTAGGGATTTGCACTGACCTCAATTATAAGGTTGTTATGTTGCAATCAGTTGCTTTATCTCATTTATTAAGGAGCAGGCTAAGTTATGGCCATAGCTATATGGTCTATATCATCTGAGTGGAAGGACAATACAGTCTTGTCTATGAATTTGTGGTGGAATACTTTCAGGCTTATTTTCGAAAGAGAAGGGCACCCATCTTTCGACACAAATTGGGAGATGGGCGTCCTTCTCCCAGGGTCGCCCAAATCGGCATAATCGAAAGCCAATTTTGGGCGTCCTCAACTGCTTTCCGTTGTGGGGACAACCAAAGCTCATGGGAGCGTGTCGGAAGCGTAGCAAAGGCGGGACTGTGGCGTGCCTAACACATGGACGTCCTTGACCAATAACGGAAAAAAGAAGGGAGTCCCTGACGAGCACTTGGGCAACTTTACTTGGTCCATTTTTTCTTGCGACCAAGCCTCAAAAAGGTGCCAGAACTGACCAGATGACCACCGGAGGGAATCAAGGATGACCTCCCATTACTCCCCCAGTGGTCACTAACCCCCTCACACCCTAAACAAAAAAACTTTTTAAATATTTTGCCAGCCTCTATGCCAGCCTCAAATGTCACACCCAGCTCCATGACAGCAGTATGCAGATCCCTGGAGCACTTTTAGTGGGTGCAGTACATTTCAGGCAGGCGGACCCAGGCCCATCCCCCCCCCACCTGTTACACTTGTGGTGGTAAATGTGAGCCCTTCAAAACCCACCAGAAACCCACTGTACCCGCATGTAGGTGCCCCCCTTCACCCCTTAGGACTATGGTAGAGGTGTACAGTTGTGGGGAGTGGGTTTTGGGGGGGGGGATTGTGGGCCTCAGCACACAAGGTAAGGGAGCTATGCACCTGGGAGCAATTTGTGAAGTCCACTGCAGTGCCCCCTAGGGTGCCCAGTTGGTGTCCTGGCAAGCCAGGAGGACCAGTGCACTACGAATGCTGGCTCCTCCCACGACCAAAAGAGAAAAACATCCAAAAAATTACATAAATCTGCATTTGGATGTTTTTCTTACAAAAACGTCCAAATTGGTATTTTCAAACCAATTTTTAGATGTTTTTTTAATGAAGTCCATCAGAAGTGCATTCAGATCATAAGGGGTCATGTCATGGGTGTGCTAAGGGCAGGATTTGGGCGTTCCTAACACTTGGACATTTTTCAGCCATAATGGAACAAAACAAAACCAACCAGGACTAAAACTAAGACGTTTTGAGCTAGACCTGTTTTTATAACGAATAAGGCACAAAAAGGTGCCCTAAATGGCCAGATGACAACTAGAGAGAATCTGGGATAACCTCTTCTTACTCCCTCAGTGGTCACTAACTCCATCCCACCCCCCAAATATGTGATTTAAAACATTACTTGCCAGCCTCAGATGGTATACTCAGGTCCATTAGAACAGCAAGCAGGTCCCTGGAATAGACAGTCTAGTGGTAGGTACAGTGCACTGCAGATCAGGGTTGCCGTATAAAAAAAAAAATTCCCACACAAAACCGCCCAAAAACCGCACACACCCCACCCCCGACGTCATCAACCCCGCCCCTTCCGTCATCACCCCGCCCCGCCGTCATCAGCCCCACCCCTTCCGTAATCACCCCGCCCCCGTTGTCATCAGCCCCGCCCCCACCGTCATCGCCCCGCCCAATACATCAACAAACCCCGCCCAATACATCAACAAACCCCGCCCAAAACATCACAAACCCCACCTCTGTCTCCATTAGCCCCACCCCCGCCAGCCGAAAAACCGCCCCAAAACCCGCACAGAAAAAAACAAAACGAGCCCAAAAAACCGCAACCCGCCGTGGGCAAAAGTTTCCTGTGGCGGGTTGCAGAAAACCGCCCATCCGGCAACCCTGCTGCAGATGGGTGGCCCCAGGCCCATACCTCCCCCTACCTGTTACACTTGTGGAGGAAATTATGAGCCCTCCAAAACTCACCAGAAACCCACTGTACCCACATATAGGTGCCCCCCTTCACCCGTAAGGGCTATGGTAGTGATGTACTGTTGGGGGTAATGGGTTTTCTCAGCAGCCATTACAAGCATCAAATTAAAAAATACAAAGAAGACAGTTTGTTTCTAAACCGTTGCTCTTTCCAAACTGATAGCCTGTCAGGGTGAGTGATTACACTGGGTCCATTTACAAGAACACTCTTATAGCAGAAAAAAAAATAAATTATAATAGTCCCACTATTAAGGGAGGTGACAAGACGGTCTTCCATGAATCCCTGGTGTTTAAACCTCAGCCCTTCCAGCTGGTGTGGGGATTAACCTGAGAAGTGAAGCTTTGTCTCCTTTATCTCTTACAACAAAAGCCAAAAATGACTAGAGAAGTATCAAGAATGGATAAGAAGCCGAAAATAAACAGAACATAAAAATGTGCATATCTTAACCTGTAAACATGACCCTTCATAAGTATACAGCACCCTGCTTTACTCCGAACCAGCAGATTTGCAGAACACAGACACATCTCTAGAGAAACCGACAATACTCTTAAATGAAGAAACCACAGCTGTCAAACCGGTGCCCCTAGGCTTAAGGCTGCCATGAACAGGAGCTGAGGCATGTGATAGAGCTCAGCATCTACCAAATCTCAATTGTTTGAGTTAATCTACTCTGGATGTGTTTGTAGAAACCGTCTGGATGTCTTCAGCAGTACTTAGCAAATTTCAATCTACCTGCTCTGACACATTCACAAGTACAAAGAATTGGTAATTCTTAAGGGCAAGTTTTCCAAATGGGTTAGCTTTGCGCACACCATGACAGGAATGAACCTTACTCCTAAGCCGGGGTATGTGGAGTATGATCTCAGTTTGTCAGATTTATTGCGAACGCTTGCTGTAGTACTTGCATTGTGCCAAAGAGAGCTTCCTTCTGTGAGGATAATTTTATGAAGCATTTTCCATATGTAAAGTATATTTCTTGTTCTTTATTTTATTTGAAATTTTGTACATTTACAATGAAGTAAACATTGGAAAATGAAAGGAAATAATCCAGACCATATCCAAATCAAGAAAAACAAAATCTTTAAGATCCCAAATTACGGAGAAGGGAAAGACGTAATACCAAAGAAAGAAGTCACTAAACAAAATCAAACAAAAGTAAGGAACAGTATAGTATGACTCAGAATTATGCACATTCCTGCTTGTTCTATAAGAAATGTTCCAAATGTGAAGGGTCACAAAAAATATACCTAATACCTTGATATTTGAGTACAGCACTGCAAATATATAATAGCACTACAGAAATGAGAGTAGTAGTGGTACTTAGGTTACAAGACATTTACAGGAAAAATGTTTTAAAAATATGGCACACCCAAGGCTAAAACCTGAGGCTTAATTTGAAGAAACAGTTTCCTACATGTTTGAGTGTGCAGCAGGCCCACTGGTTTGCTGCTCTGTGTGCTGGGGCTGGTGGCCACTAGGGCCAGCCTCTTCCTCTGACTGGCTGTCATCACCTGCACAGCATGGTCAAAATAACCCACTTTTGTTTTTCAGCATTCATATACATAGCCCCACATGCAAAGACCCAGCAAAGAGATGGTGAGGAATGAGATTGGCAGGCAAGCCACAGATGTCATTGTACATGGTACAGAACTGGAGACGAGGAGCGCAGTGTACTACAGAGACTGATGTGCAAGAGAGCCACACAAGCAGGTGGGTAGACTCTCTACCATTTTGACCAGCAACTTATAAACTGAAAGTTGGCCCTAAAATGACAGACTGTGTTAGAAAATGGTTGATTTAGAAGCAACAGAGGGTAGTGGTAAATGGAGGTCACTCTGAGGATAGGACCATTACCAATGGTGTGCCACAGGGATTGGTCATTGGTCCTGGTTCTTTTTAAACATTTTTGTAAGTAACATTGTGGAAGGGCTATTGGGAAAGGTTTGCCTCTTTGCAGCTGATATCAAACTGCAACACATAGGCATTGCTACAGGGTGGCACAAGGGGGGAGGGGCAAATGCCACCCCAAAATAGTGCTCACCACCAGCTCTTCTTTTTTTTTTTTTTTTTGCCAGTTCCTTCCCCAAGGCTTTTCTATTCAGTTTAGAACTTCTCACCAGTGGACAGCCTGACTTGCCAGCTGTCACACAGAACAGCGGAATTAGCATGCTCCACGGTGCCTCTCTTCACAGGCCCGACTCTGTTGAACAGGAAGTAAAAGAAGTTGGGCCTATGAAGAGATGCACCATGGAGCACACTGCTTCCGCTGTTCTGCGTGAGAGCTGGTAGGTTGGGCTGTCCGAGGGTGGGAAGTTGTAAACAGAACAGAAAAGCCTCGAACAGTGCTACTCTTCAAATCCTATAGCCGGTACTATTCAGGACAGGTTTGGAAGGGATACTGGCTTGGAAAGAGTGAGGAAAAAGTACATAATACAGAGAAGCTCAATAGGTGACTGCATTCCTGTCTGTGCCTCAGAGACAGGAGTTGCCTTCTGAAGGTCTCCTTGGGGGGGGGGGGGGGGGTTAGATCCTCAAGTAAATCTTTACTCCCCCAGGCAGAACCCCAGGCAATAAAAAACTCTGGCTACTAAATAAGTATTAGATTCAATAAATGTTTATTCAGAGAAGCCAATATAAAGAAGCTAATAAGCAATGAGATATTAAAGAAAATAAAAACCCCAATAGAGTATAATATGTAGCAAATAAACAGAATTTTCCCTGGGAGCTGTCAATATGTCTACCTACTAGTGTGGGGACACTGAGGCCCCCCATCCTTAGTTCTATTTCCTCTTATATACATTTTCTTTCCTTCTTCTTATTTACCCTTCCTACTTTCCAGAACATTCTATTCCTTTTATGGCAAAAATCCTGTTCCAGCATGTTCTATCATGTTCCAACTTCTATTATTTATTTATTTGACAGTTTAAAACCTGTCATATAAAGCATAAGTTTTCATTTGATATGGGTTGACCTATGCCCTTGGTATGCACAGTCATCATACTAGTCCCCTCCACCCTCTTGCTGAGCCTACAATTTTTACCCACACCCACTTACTTCTCCTTCTGATTGTTTATCTGGATACTGCACGTCCTTAGTCATAGGAGCCTCTGGCTCTTAGTTGCTGACCAGCAACTTATCACAAGTTAGCATAGGTCAAATGTCAAACCACAAATTTCTACAGCCTTAGAAAGATAGTTACCAGAAAAAATACAGTTGTATAGCTGTCTTGCATTTCCAGATCTGCTCCCAGTTCAAGAAAAGCAAAATAGCAATATTAAAATAAAAACTAAAAATATAGAGGGTTTGCATCTTGCTATGGCCTTTGTGATATACAAGACTCAAAAGCTAGTGTCAATTAGAAGGTTTTAGATACTGTACATAAAAGGATGGGGCAATATATAGAAAACAAAAGGCTATACTATAATGATGAGCTACATCTTTCTGTGACAGGAAAGAGGAGCCTTGGTGAGAAATTCAGACAAATATTTCTAGGCATTTAAATTAAAAGGTAGGCATGGCAAACAGAACCAGGTGAATTCAAGAAGTCAACCCCAGCAAAAGCAAAAGAGCAACAGCAGTGGGGAAAATAATACAGTAAACCATCCTAGCAACTTACTTATCAGCAACAAAGTAGAAATGGAGACTAGGCAAAAAGCTATACAGAAGATTAGAGAGTGAATAAAACCATCTGAAAAGTAATGAACACAAATACTTGCAGGCTAAGCGACATAATTCAAATTTGCACGCCCTGATGTTACAGGCAGACTTAGATATTGTTGTTGTCACAGAGACATGGCTCAATGACTCCCATGAATGGGATGCAACCATAATGGGCTATAAACTATTTAGAAAGGACAGAGATAGCCAAAAAGGTGACTGAGTAGCACTATATGTGAAACAATATTTACACAGCTGAAATGCAGGGGGCCTGGAGAAAGGAGGAAGTAATATGGATCATCTCGGAAAGAGAAGATGGAACTGCTACCTACATGGGTGTCATCTACAGACCTCCATCAAAAATTGAGAAGCTGGATAAAGAACTAGCCATGAATATCTAAACATTGTGAATGAAAGGGAGGTGTTGTTGCTGGGAGATTTCAACCTGGATGCGGATTGGAATGCCCAATCTGAAATATCAGAAAGAAGTGGAGAAATCATGGATGTCTTTCAAAGTGCTCTGCTCAGACAAATAGCGACAGAACCCATGAGAGAAGGCGTGATGCTGGATCTAGTATTCACAAATGGGGAAAGTGTGTCTAACGTCTGGGTAGGTGTCCAACTGGGTGGTAGTCATCATTCCACAGTCATCATTCCACAGTATGGTTTGGTATAAGAACTAAAGCAGAGTGCAGACACACAAAACTCAAAGTCCTGGATTTCAAACATGCTGACTTTAATCAAATGAGGAAGCACCTGAAGAAAGAGCTGATGGTATGAGACAACATAAGAGAAATGGAAAGACAGTGGTCCAAGGTGAAATGAGCCATAAAAATAACAACAAATCTATATGTAAGGAAAGTAAACAAAAGCAAGAGAAAAAGGAAACCAATGTGGTTCCTCAAATAAGTGGCAAAGGCAAAAGAAGTGATGTTATTTTCCCCCCAGAAATTTTATTGGTTTTATAGATAAAAGTATAAGAGATTGGTGTTCACGAAATACAGAAGAACGCAAGGCAAGGAACATAGAAAAGAATAGATAAAACTCAAGTAGTAAAGAGAAAAATATGGCTGGCAAAAGCACAGGTGGAAGAAAAAAATGGCTAGATACGCAAAGAGAGGTGAGAGAACTTTTTTTCAGGTACATTTGGAAAAGGAGGAATGCTAGAAATAAAATTGTAAAACTGAAAGATGCTAAGAACTGCTGTGTGAAAAGTGATGAGGAAAAGGCTGATATGCTCAACTAATACTTCTGTTCTATGTTCACAGAAGAAAATCCTTGAGAAGAACTTTGGTCAGCAGACAAAGGTATATATGAGAATAGAGTAGATATCACACTTATGAAAAACTTGAAAAACAAAGTGGACAAAGATATTGAGGAAGCTCAGAGAGGTTCTAGTGAGTCCTCTTAAAGATTTATTTAATAAATCTTTGGAGACTAGAAAGGTTCTGCGGGATTGAAGAAGAGCCGATATGGTCCCTTTTCACGTAAATGGTGACAGAGAAGAAGTGGGACACTACAAGCTGCTAAGCCTCATTTTAGTAGTTGGAAAAGTATACTGCTGAAGGAACAGATATGTCAACTTCCTGGCATCCAAGTTACAAGATCCAAAGCAACATGGTTTTACCAAAGGAAAATCATGCCAGATGAATCTGATTGATTTCTTTGACTAGGTAACTAGAGAACTGAATCAAGGACACACACTAGATGTAATCTACTTGGATTTGAGCAAAGCTTTTAACATGGTTCCTCATAGGAGGCTCATTAATAAACTCAGTGGGCTGAAGTTAGGACCCAAAATAGAGAAATGGGCTGGAAACTAGTTGACTGATGGATGACAGGGAATGGTGATAAATGGAATTTGCTTGGAGAAAAGAAAAATGAGTGATGGAGTACCTCAAGGATCAGTCCTGGGGCTGATTCTATTCAATATACATGTGAGTGATTGCTGAAGGGTGAGCAGGAAATATTTACCTTCTTGCAAATGACATGAAGATTGCAACAGAGTGGATACCCTTGAAGGAGTGGACAACATGAGAACTGACTAATAGTTGACAGTTAAAATATATTGCAAAGAAGTGAAGGAATGTACCAGGGCATAGAAATCCAAAGAAGCTGTATGTGCAAGGAAGTGAGAGGCTAATATGCACAGACTAAGAGAAGGACCTTGGGATGACAGTGTCTGAGGATTTCAAGATTGCAAAAAAACATTGTGAGAAGGTGGTGGCCATAACTAGAACCTAGGCTGCATTGAGAGAGACAACCTACATATAGGTGACACTTGCAAGCATAAGGGCTATTGTAGTGGTGTACAGTAGGTTTTAGAGGGCTCCCCATACAATATAATGATTTTGTGTGTTTTTCAATTAGACTTTTTTTTAATGGTCCAAAAAGATGGATGCACAGAGCACAATAATGTTTTGCAAATGGCCATTTTCAAAAAAAGAAAAAAAAAAGACAATTTTCAGGTTACAAAATGGCAATGTTCGCTACTGGATCTTTGGACGTTTTTCTGCAAAACGTCCAAAGTCAGATTTAGACATCATATTGAAAATGCCCCTCTATATGTGGTTGGCATGGTGGCAAATTGCTGACTGCCCTGTTTATGTTTCATTGTGAAGGAGTGTAACCTGCATGAAGTGGTGGGTGAAGCTCTGGCCACCTTAATGGGCAGACTGGATGGACTGTGTAGGTTTTTATCTGCCATCATTTACTATGTTATGTTACTATGCTACTATGTTAAGTGATCGCACTGTACAGTCTGAAGTGGGGGTAGGGGATTATGGGCTAGTCATGTATTTTGATTGGTGGAGTGCCAGCACCTTCTTTATAGTGCTCTTGCCAACCATCAGACCAAAAACAGAACAGAACACTGTTGAAATAAACTTGCACAGAAAGCCTTACCTATAATTTTATGTCTGTCATCAGGCATTTGTTAAACATTATGAACTAGTGCACTGTGTTTATGTGGTTGGTGCTCAGGGAGGATAATTGTATAAAAGGCCACCTAGACTGTGCAGCAGGAATGCAATAACTTATACCAGTTTTAGAAGGGAAAATATCCACCTTCATTCCCTTTTTGAAATTACCCCACAAAAAAGTAATCGCACACATTTACACCTACTCTCAGGCTGCACAAACCCCCACCCCCCCCCCCCACCCCCCGATACTCGACGCTATTTAACCAGCCAGGAACAGCTCCTGGCTGATTAAATAGCACTTAACTGGCTATACGCAAATATTCAGCGGGAGACAGCCCGTTATCTCCCGGTGAATATTCCCAATCAGCGCTTAGCGGATAACTGGTTATAGCTTGTGATATAAATGGCTATCCACTAATATTCAGCGCATTGCCAGCTAAGGATACTGAAATAACCGGCCTATCTTTGGCCGGTTTAAAATTAACTGGCCAGCGTTGAATATTGGCTTGGCTGATTAAGTTTAAACCAGCCAAAAATAAACCAGATATTCAAGGCCGGTCACTGGAAACGACCTGGCATTGAATATCCAGCCTCAACACTGAATGCGGGAGTAGCAAGGCTGCCTCCCACGTTCTGAATATCGACCCCAAATTTGCCAGTTTATTTTAGGCACTTATGAGCATACTTTACAGCATGTATAAGTACAAACCCCCACTCTCAGGAATACCTCCATCCAGGCTTGGCAAACTTCTATGTAGACAGAGTGTATGTGCATAAGTTTAGGCACCTATACTCCAGGCAATTTTATAAAAGATGAACCCAGGAAACCGGGGTTGAAATCCTGCTTCTCCCAGTGATACTCTTTGTGATCTTGGGAACAGGGCTGGCCCAAGGCAACATGCCGCCTGAGGTGGAGCCAAGATGCCACCCCCACCCCGGCCGCCAGCACCCGCCTCTTTCCTTTACTACGGCTGCCTAAGCTTCTGATGAAACAGGAAGTTACTGCAGTAAAGGGAAGAGGCAGGTGCCGGCGGCAGGGTAGCATATGGGAATCGCTTCTGAGTAACGCCGTGAAGGAGAGATGCCGGGCAGAGCAGCATATGGGAATCGCTGTCACTGCCGGGTAACGCTGGGAAGATGCTGTTCCTGAAGAGTGCCACCTGAGGCCCCCTCCTCAGGAGGCCCAATGGTCAGGCCGCCCCTGCTTGGGAAGTCACTTCACCCTCCACTGCCTCAGATACAATTTAGATTGTGAGCCCTCTAGATACAGGACAATAACTCATGTACTTGAAAGTCACTCACCTCACACTCAGATTTGGAAAAAAAATTAGTAATAAATCTAAAATCCAAATCCACACATCCAAAGGCAAGTCGAGTGTAAACCTCTGTTTATTTGCATAAAAACTCTTTATAGATTACTTCCATAATGTCTGTGATATATCGTCATATATAACCATCAGAGCTACATTAATCTACACTTCGTGGGCTGCCTGCAGATTTCAGTCTAAAAACTACACAAAACCTCTGAAAAGGACATTAACTATGTATTCTCATGATATTCTAGCAAAGAAAAATGGAACAGCTCTATCATTAGTGTTCCAACACGATCTCGCACAGTCAAACTGTCCTGCCACAAATATTCTTGAAATGCATGGCAGTGATCTCTACACTGTTCAAAAGAGACATACCACAGATTCTTTACTTTGGACATGCCTCAGACTCTCTGCTGAGTACATATCCCCCGAGCACAGGGGATCTGCATGGCAGAACAGCCCAAATCAGCCACCTTCACTCTTTCCTAGTAAGTGAAGCCCCCTTGATGGGTGATCTGTGCCCCTGGGGCAAAGGCCCTTCATGATTTCACCTACAGACTATAACAAGAGATAGTCTCACTAAGGATTTTTGCCACAGTCTAACAGTACTTTAAGGAATAGCTAATTCCAAACCCTTGGGGGAACAATTTTATAATCCAGGTGTCCACATTTATGCATCCCCTGGTGCATGCAAATGTATAGAATACGAACACTTATGCATATAAGTGTATCCTTACCCATGAAAGTGCCAGCAAAGCGTCTAAGCTGTATTCTGAAATGGTGCATGTAAGCGACAGGCAGTGGTGTGCTGGTAAATGTTTAAAAGTGTTCTCTCCCAAAAAAAACCCAAAACAACTGGTGCACCCAGAGCATCGCTGCCCTTCCCGTACTGTGTCAACGGGAAATAAACCCTAGGACCCCCCCCCCCCCCCCCACCGGCACATTCACCCTTTTACTCTGCACCCAACCCCATGGCACACTCATCCTTTTTACTGTGCCCCAAATCCCCTCCCCATGGCACACTCACCCTTTTACTCTGCCCAAACCCCCCATCCCATGGCAGCATGGAGATTGGGGCTCAGGCAGCAGACCGCTTCAACTAATGGGGCTTGGGCATCCCTGCCAGCCATTCCACGTGAGACTTAAAATATGCTGTGTCTCCCCTGTGAGTTTGTTGTGGTGCACCGGGGCACCATTGCACACAGTTTGGTAACCACTGACATAAAGCATGCTCCATCTGCTTTTCTCACCACCCAGCGCCACCACAGCCATATTCCTATCACTGCTGTGATTCAAATACCATTTCATTTTTTTTTAGTTGTAAATTTTAATTGTGAATCCTAGTGACTGCACATTATAGCCTTTATAATGGCTGTTACATTCAGTGACAGCTAGTGACTTAGGGGTGAAGTTATCAATGTGGGCATCTGTTAAGTCAGGTTATTTTTCCGTTAACCCCGAGTATTAGCAAATACATCTCATTGCAAAAAATGGGACCTGTGCTAAAATAGTACAAGTTAACGTTTGTCAGCCTCTACTTTTGCTGTTTTGCTTTGACTTTCCGTGGAGGCTCCTCCTGTCTTCTTGGATTTAATCTTAACAGTAGACCACATTGATAACGTCCCCCAAGTACTTTGTTACTGGTTGCTATGTGCACTGCCAACTAGTGGTGGAGAAGCAAAACAATGGCTGTTTGCCTGGTACAGTGGTACCCTGTGGATAGAATGTAAAAATGCATCCTTTGAAATCTATTGATATTATCATACTTGGTTTCATGTTATTATTATTCTTTCCAAACCAATAAGATATTTGGGACAACTCCATTCATACCACTTCCCCCTCTCCTTTCTAGCTCAGAAGCACACACACATACCAAGGAAACACTGATACAAATACATGTATATGCACATACATGTACACATACATGCACAGAGGGTTTGAAAAGGACTCCATGAGCCACGCTCCCCATGCTTTCCCCACTTTACCAATATTAAAACATTGCCAGTAAACAAAAGCTGAATAAATAACATAGTAAAGAGGTTTTAATGACTTTGGTTATTCTAATTCCTCCAGAGTATTGACACAGCAAAAAAAAAAAAAAAAAAGAAAACATCACCAATTGTTTCCTTTATGGAGCTGCCAAGAGCATTTTATGTTAAAACTAATCCCTCCTCTCCATCTGCCCAACTGAAGCTAAACAGACTTTCATGCAAGAGAACTAGTGCAGAAGTCAATCAGCAGGAGAGCAAGAAAATGAAAAGATAAATGATTCCAATCTCATCTGCTGATAAAATAAAGTCCAGCCTTATGAGCTCAAAAGCCACAGAAGCTTGGTCTCTCAGCAGAAGCCAAGAACAAACGAACAGCCATTTTCTTTTTCCAAATATTTTATTTAACCACCAAAGAATAGCAATTTTAAACTGAATCAAGAAAATACCACATCGACCAGAGAATTACATACAAATATACTCAAATAAAGTAATAGGAATGTATACAAAAATAGAAAACTTCAGTTTTGTTTGCATACACAAGATAAGAGTGGAAAAAGAGTAAATTAAGCTTTTGCTTTTTTAGGAATATATCCATGGCTGCCATATTTATAAATACAAGTTATATGTACACTTGAAATTTACAGCTGGTTTTTCTAATGACATTGTTTCTATTATATGCTGAAGCCTTCTTTTTCTACAAGGGAGCAAAAGGTCTTTTCCAAAAGTGAGTAAGTATACATCATGCAAATAACATAGTAACATAGTAGGTGATGGCAGAGAAAGACCTGTACGGTCCATCCAGTCTGCCCAACAAGATAAACTCATACGTGCTATTTTATATGTATACCTGAGCTTGATTTATCCTTGCCGTTTTCGAGGCATAGACCGTAGAAGTCTGCCCAGTACTTGCCCCGCCTCCCAACCACAGGTGCTGCCACCCAATGAGGGGCATAATCGAACGACGCCAGCCAAATCGATGGGCGACCATCTTCAGGGCCAGCTCCGCAAAGGGGTGGAGTCAAGCGTATTTTCAAAATACGCTTGGAGCCGGCCAAATCGCTCGCCGGGTGTAGATGAGATGGCCGGCTCCGATTTTCAGCCATAATGGAAACCGGGCCCGGCCATCTCAAACCCGGCGAAATGCAAGGCATTTGGTCATGGGAGGAGCCAGCATGTGTAGTGCACTGACCCCCTGATATGCCACGACACCAACTGGGCACCCTAGGGGGCACTTGTAAAAAATTAAAAAAAAAAAAAAACAATTAGCTTCCAGGTGCATAGCACCCTTCCCTTGTGTGCTGAGCCCCCCCAAATCCCCCCCCAAAACCCACTGGCCACAACTCTACAGCATTACCATAGCCCTAAGGGCTGAAGGGGGGCATCTACATGTGGGTACAGTGGGTTTTGAAGGTTTTTGGAGGGCTCACATTTACTACCACAAGTGGAACAGGTGGGGGGGGGGGGGGGGGCCTGGGTCCACCTGCCTGAAGTGCACTGCACCCACTACAAACTGCTCCAGGGACCTGCATACTGCTGTCAGGGAACTGGGTATGACATTTGAAGCTGGCAAAAAATGATTTTTAATTTTTTTTTGGGGGGGTGGGAGGGGGTTGGTGACCACTGGGGGAGTCAGGGGAGGTGATCTCCGATTCCCTCCGGTGGTCATCTGGTCAGTTTGGGCAGTTTTTTGGGACTTGGACCTGAAAAAAAGGGTCCAAATAAAGCGGACCAAATTCTCGTGAAGGCTGGCTTTCTTTTTTCCATTATTGGGCGAGGACACTCATCTCTTAACCATGCCCCTGTCCCGCCTTCGCTACCATGCAGACACGCCCCCTTGAACTTTTGACAGCCCCACGACAGAACGCAGTTGAAGCCGCTCAAAATCGGCTTTCAATTATGCCGATTTGGCTGGATTCAGGAGATCGCCGCCCATCTCCTGATTTGTGTCGGAAGATGGGCGGCGATCTCTTTCGAAAATCAGCTGGAATCTCCGCTAAGCTTCTGAGGATCCATTCCTTCTGAACAGGATTCCTTTATGTTTATCCCACGCATTTTTAAATTCCATTACCGTTTTCATCTCCACCACCTCCCGCGGGAGGGCATTCCAAGTATCCACCACTCTCTCCGTGAAAAAATACTTCCTGACATTTTTCTTGAGTCTGCCCCCCTTCAATCTCATTTCATGTCCTCTAGTTCTTTCTACCACCTTCCCATCTCCAGGAAAAGGTTCCTTTGCGGATTAATAACTTTCAAATATTTGAACGTTTGTATCATATCACCTCTGTTTCTCCTTTCCTCCAGGGTATACATGTTCAGGTCAGCAAGTCTCTAAATAAAAGATGTCCAGTAATTAGCATTTTTTTAAATAAAATTAAAAGGTTCAGCTCTGGCTCAGCATTCAGCTATTTCAAGTTTAACATTCACTTGAAGTATTTCTTTTAAAATATTACGAACCATATTACAAAAAAAAAAATGAAACAGCCATTTTTCTCTGTAGAAACTTAGGCAGTATTGTTCATGCCTGTACATGTAACAAAACACTAGATGAGTTATGCAGATTATGAATCTGAAAACAAAATGTTACTGTTGAGACAGGTTGGGGGTCTTTTACTAAGCCGTGGTAGCATTTTTAGCTCGCGGTTAAATGCCGGCTGATTTCTACCGTGAACTAAAAACGCTACCGTGGCTTAGTTAAAAGACCCCCCTTTATTTTTTTATATGCATATGAAAAAATGATTCCTTTACTAAAACCACTAGTGGTCAAAAGCCACAAATAAAGGCATATTTTACTAAGCTGCAGCAAAAAGTGGCCTTACCGCATCCTTATGTGGGTCTTTTCTGTGCACTAAGGCCACTTTTTGCCATGACCAGAAAGTGGATGATTTTCCATTTTCCAATTTAATTGCCATGTGCTAATGTCACAGAAACAGAAGCCTTGCAGATCAGCAATGTGGCCGCGACGGAGGACTTCGGCTGGCGGGGGTTGGGGACACGCGCCAGCAAAGGTACCCGACGGTGGCAGCGGGGGAGGGTTGGCGGCAGGAGGGGGGCGAAGGGGTTGGCGACGGGGGGGGGGGCAGGACCAAATCTACAGGGGCCCATCCCCCCGTGGCCCCACGTAGCTATGCCCCTGACGCAAAAATATGACCCATGCTACCTTTAGCATGTGGGCTTACCATGCATTGCGGCCATCTTTAGCATGCCAGTAAAATTCCCCCATTAGCACATGGCCATTACTGCGACCCCCCCTTACTGCCACCTATATAGGAGGCAGTAAGGGCTCCCGCGCTACACCCTCACAGTAATGTGCCTGCATGACCCAATTAGCACAGGCATGCCTCCTGTGCTGGAAAATAAAAAAAAATATTTTCCAGTGCAGGATTAGCGCGAACTAAAGAAAACAGCAAGGCAAACGATCTGCAAACTCCAAGATGGAAAGACAAAAAAGCAGATCAGTAAAAAAATATTTTATTAAACGACAACCAAATATTCAAAGCAGCCCGACACTGACCATGTTTCACCCGACTGGGCTGCGTCAGGGGATGTACGGAAGTCTGAGATCATGAATCTTCCAAAAAACAGCATAAACCGAATGAATCATAAAAGATAGTGACGTAAGTACCATCCTGCACCTTCACAATTCGGTTTATGCTGTTTTTTTACTGTATTTTGGAAGATTCATGATCTCAGACTTCCGTACATCCCCTGACGCAGCCCAGTCGGGCGAAACACGGCCAGTGTCGGGCTGATTTGAATATTTGGTTGTCATTTAATAAAATATTTTTTACTGATCTGCTTTTTTAGCGCGCACTAAGCAAAAAACTACCACGAAACACCTCAGCACATTCCATGTTAAGCCTACCATGACTTAATAAAAGTGCCTGAATGTAACTAGAGATGGGCAGCCAGAAAAGTTTTGTTTTGTGTCGCTTCCTGTGTCATTTCCAGGAATGTTTGCTCCGATCGGTTTTTGTTGTCCATTTGTTTTTGTTAAGGGAGCAATGTCTCTGAGTGTGCGTTTTTTCATAAGTGTGTGCTCTATTTGGGAAATGGGCACACTCTTTTGGAAAGAGAACACAAAGTTTTGGAAGGAATGAACATAAGAATAGCCATGGTGGGTCAGACCAATGGTCCATCTAGCCCAGTATCCTGCTTCCAGCAGTGGCCAATCCAGGTCACAAGCACCTGGCAGAAACTCAAACACTAACAATGTTCCATGCTACCAGTGGCTTCTCCATGTCTATCTCAATAGCAGACTATGGACTTTTCCTCCAGGAACTTGTCCAAACCTTTTTTAAACCCTGACACACTAACTGCCCTTACCACATCCTCCGGCAATGAGTTTCAGAGCTTAACTATTCTTTGAGTTAAAAAAATATTATTTCCTGTTATTTGTTTTAAAAGTATTTCCATGTAATTTCACTGAGTGTCCCCTGGTCTTTGTACTTTTTGAAAGAGTGAAAAATCGATTCACTTTTACCCATTCTACACCACTCAGGATTCTATAGACCTCAATCGGATCCCCCCTCAGCCATCTCCTTTCCAAGCTGAAGACGCCTAACCTCTTTAGTATTTCCTCATACAAGAGGAGTTCCATCCCCTTTATCATTTTGGTTGCTCTTCTATGAACCTTTTCTAATTCCTCTCTATCTTTTTTGAGGTAGGGCAACCAGAACTGAATGCAATGCAATTCTCAAGGTGAGATTGCACCATGGAGCGATGCAGAGGCATTATAATATTCTTGGTCTTATTTACCATCCCTCTCCTAATAATTCCTAGCATCATGTTTGCTTTTTTGGCCGCCACCACATATTGAGCAGAAGATTTCAGTGTATTGTCTACAACAACACCTGGTTCTTTTTCTTGGATGTTGATTCCTAAGGTGGACCCTGGAAGGGCGCATATGCATGTGCTATTCACGTATGCACAGTGGTTTGTGCATGTGAAATGGGAGCTCTATCAGGAAAGACTTTTGAAAGAGTGCACACTATTGTCAGCAAATGAAAAATATGAATTTTTGTGGGGGGGTTTCTGTTCATTTTCAGGTTTTAATGACATGGGATTTCCCATGTTGTTACAATTGATAGCCCATCCCTAAATGTAATCCACCTTAAGGTACGAAAGAAACGGTGAGAGCTAAATCTAAAATCTAAATGCTACACACATCAAGAAAAACCTACACTCCGTTACTCAAAAATATCTTGTCCTTATTGCAAAAATATAATCTCAAGGTCTGATCTTTATCTGGCTCCAAACATAAGAGCAGTAAAGCAGCTTTTGTTTAATCCTCCTCCTCTGATGGATTTTCCAAAATGTAGGCTGTGTTTAAACTATCCAAGCACAGTCCACCTTGAGTAGAACCCCATTCTGCATCCCACTATGCCTTTATTTCAGAGAGGTAATGCACCCTAATAGTCTGAGGAATACTACTACTTAACATTTCTAGAGCGCTACTAGGGTTACGCAGCGCTGTACAAATTAACAAAAAAGGACAGTCCCTGCTCAATGGAGCTTACAATCTAAAGGTCGCAATGTCACTCCTTCCTGTCCCCAGATATGGATGCAGGAGGGGGAGGGTCAACCTAGTCTTTATGGGATTGGGGTTTACTTATCATTTTAAGTATTAGTATTGTTAAGAATGTGTGTTATTTTAATGCATTTTTAATACATATTTCTTATATATTTGATTATGTACTGTGTGCATTGTTTGTTTTACACTATTTTTGTTCATGCATGCTTAATTTTTTGTACAAGATGATCTCTTGATGGACCAGAAAAACTGTACATAAATTCCAAATTAGACAGAAAATTGTCAAACTATCTTTGGGGGCCGTTTTTCAAAGCTGCGCTAAAAGGTGGCCTGCACTATGTGGATTTCCTGTGCGCTCAGCCCACTTCTTAATGTGTGAGTAAAATGGCCATGTGTTAATTTTTCCATTAGCACATGGCCATTAGTGTGTGAGCCCTTAACTAAACCTATTTTCTAGGCAGTAAGGGCTCATGTGCTAATAATGCGCCAACCAGGGGCGTAGCCATGGGTGGGCCTGGACGGGCCCAGGCCCAGCCACTTTCCCTTCAGGCCCGCCCATCCACATCCTTGCTCGCTGACGCTGCCTTTTCTCCTGCGGCTCCGCCGGGTATGGCCGTCCGGGAGGCAGCGTTCAGCGTAGCCTGCCTGCCTTTAATTCTCCCCAGGCTCTGCTTCGCTGCATCGCTCCCTGCATTCTTCTCGCCTGTCACGCAGCGCTGCCATTCACACAGGCAGCTGTGCTCCCCCCTACCGCGTCCATCCGGTCCTAACAGGAAGTGCATCAGAGAGGACCGGATGGACGCGGCAAAGGGGAGCGCAGCTGCCTGTGTGAATGGCAGCGCTGCGTGACAGGCGAGAAGAATGCAGGGAGCGATGCAGCGAAGCGGAGCCTGGGGAGAAGAACTAAGGGCAGGCAGGATTTGCACATGTGCAAAAATTGAGCACGCGCAGGATACAGCCAGTGGCTGACAGCTGTGGCTCGCGGACACTGCCACTGGCCACCCAAGAGGTAAGGTTCTTCGGCAGAGAGGAAGTCTTAAGCTGGCGGGGCTTGAGGATCCCTGTCAGCGCAGGTATTTTGTTTACTTTGGAGGGGGGGCACAGGTAGGGGGAGGAGTGGAGATGCAATTTTTGGCCCACCCACTTTGGCCTTGGGCCCACCCTAAATCGGCTGTCTGGCTACGCCACTGGCGCCAACGGGTTAGCACACGCTAATCCATTAGTGTTGAACATGACCACTCTGTGCCCCCAAACATGCCCCCAGAGCTAAAAAAATTAAAAAAATTATTTAGCCTGTGGGAAGTGCGAGTACATGCCAAAACTACCATGAGACGCATTAGCGTGCCCGCGGTAGGCATTTGTAACTTACAGTAAGCATATGTTAGTGGTTACTGCAGCTCACTCAAAGGGCCTCTTACAGACCTAAAACAGATATGGTTCCTTTTACTAAGTGCGCCAAAAAGTGGCTTGCGCTGGTGTAGACGTGTGTATTAGACGTGCGCAGGTGCATTTTTCAGTGCACCTGCGAAAAAGGGCCTTTTTTTGGCCAAAAATGGATGTGTGGCAAAATGAAAATTGGCACGTATCCATTTTGGGCCTGAGACCTTACCACCACCCATTGTCACACAATAACCGGGTGGTAATTGTCAATGCGCATAGAATGCCAATTACTACTACTACTACTATTTAACATTTCTATAGCGCTACAAGGAGAGGGTAGGGGAGAGGAGGGTTGCTGGATGGAGGGAAGAGGAGAGGAGGGTTGCTGGACATGGTGGAAGAAGGGGAGAGGAGGGTTGCTGGATGGAGGGAAGGGGAGAGGAGGGTTGCTGGACATGGTGGAAGAAGGGGAGAGGAGGGTTGCTGGATGGAGGGAAGGGGAGAGGAGGGTTGCAGGACATGGTGGAAGAAGGGGAGAGGAGAGGGCAGGGGAGAGGAGAGTTGCTGGATGGAGGGAAGGGGAGAGGAGGGTTGCTGGACATGGAGGGGGAGGGAGGAGTGAGGAAGGAGATGAGATAACAGAAAAGGAAGAGAGTAGAAAAACTGCACATGGATGAAGAAAATTGGCAAAAGCTGGATCCACTGGACAGTCAAGTTTGCGGAGGACCCAGCTTTTACTTACGGATGTAGGACAAGAAATGAAGAAGAAAGGCGGAAAGTAAACAAATAAATGGAAAGGAAGCCCTGGAAACAGAGTTAAGAGGACAGATAGCAGCAGAATCGGATACTGGGCCAGCACAATCAGAAAAACAAAGTCACCAGACAACAAAGGTAGAAAAGATCATTTTATTTTCATTATAGTGTTTGGAATATGTCCACTTTGAGAATTAGGTGTTCAACATTAAAAGTTGATTTACTTATTTATGACATTTTATCCCACATTAAACATGAATTAGGATGTTTTGTGGCTCTACATGAGAATTGTGATATTATGATCCCTTGTTTCAATATTGTTGACGGTCTGCATTTTCCGTATGGTTGGTATATTGGTGTATTAGGTTCTGCCCAGTGTAATATTTATGGTACAGTAAGGTTCAGAGTGTGTTTTTGCACAAAGTTGTGTATAGTGTTTTGCAGTTGAGCAATTGTGGTTAGTATATGCTTTGAGCAACCACTTTATTCTTTGACATATGATACATAGCTAATATCTAAATTTAATAAAAGGTATTAATTGTGACATTTATTTATTTTTTTTTTCTGTGTGTGATCAGACAATTATGGATTTAAGCCCCACCCCTGGCCCCACCCCTAACCCCGCCCCCTTTAGCCTCCCCAAACAGTTGGGCCACCGACCGCCTATGGGTAAGGGAATAAATAGGTAAGGATACAGGATAGGGCAAAGGAGTAGAGGTTAGGAGTTAAAAGCAATGGCAAAGAGGTGGGCCTTAAGTTTGGACTTGAAAACGGCCAAAGACGGGGCTAGACGCACAGGCTCTGGAAGTCTATTCCAGGTGAGAGGTGCAGCAAGACAAAAGGAACGGAGTCTAGAATTAGCAATAGAGGAGAAGGGGACGGATAAGAGAGATTTATCTACAGAACGGAGTACCCGAGGGGGGGGCGTAGGGAGAGACGAGAGCGGAGAGGTACTGGGGAGCAGCAGAGTGAATACATTTACAGGTTAAGAGAAACTTGAACTGAATACGGAAACGGATAGGGAGCCAGTGAAGTGACTTAAGGAGGGGGCTAACGTGTGCATAGTGATTTTGGCGGAAAATGAGTCACGCAGCAGAGTTTTGAACTGATTGAAGAGGAGAGAGATGGTTGAGAGGGAGGCCGGTGAGAAGCAGGTTACAATAATCAAGACGAGAGGTGTTAGCACCTTGCGGCGGAAAATTTCTGGCACGCACAGAGGGGCATAATCGAACGGAAACGCCTATCTCCATGGGCGTTTATCTCCGAGAACGGGTCCGTGAAGGGGCGGGCTGAACCAAAGTTTTGAAAAAAATGGATGTTTTTGAGCTGGGCGTTTGTT